>NC_045802.1:36406458-36706458 GCF_009873245.2 Balaenoptera musculus
TATTTCCTTTCCCATATTAGGGATGTTTTCAACTATAATCTCTTCAAATATTTTCTCAGTCCCTTTCTTTTTCTCTTCTTCTTCTGGGACCCATATAATTCAAATGTTCATGAATTTAATGTTGTCCCAGAGGTCTCTGAGACTGTCCTCAGTTCTTTTCATTCTTTTTTCTTTATTCTGCTCTGCAGTAGTTATTTCCACTATTTTATCTTCCAGGTCACTTACCCGTTCTTCTGCCTCAGTTATTCTGCTATTGATCCCTTCTAGAGTATTTTTAATTTCATTTATTGTGTTTTTCATCATTGCTTGGTTCCTCTTTAGTTCTTCTAGGTCCTTGTTAAATGTTTCTTGCATTTTGTCTATTCTATTTCCAAGATTTTGGATCATCTTTAGTATCACTATTCTGAATTCTTTTTCAGGTAGCCTGCCTATTTCCTCTTCATTTGTTAGGTCTGGTGTGTTTTTACCTTGCTCCTTCATCTGCTGTGTGTTTTTGTGTCTTCCCATTTTGTTTATCTTACTGTGTTTGGGGTCTCCTTTTCACAGGCTGCAGGTTTGTAGTTCCTGTTGTTTTTGGTATCTGTCCCCAGTGGCTAAGGTTGGTTCAATGGGTTGTGTCGGCTTCCTGGTGGAGGGGACTAGTGCCTGTGTTGTGGTGGATGAGGCTGGATCTTGTCTTTCTGGTGGGCAGGTCCACGTCTGGTGGTGTGTTTTGGGGTGTCTGTGGCCTTATTATGATTTTAGGCAGCCTCTCTGCTAATGGATGTGTCTGTGTTCCTGTCTTGCTAGTTGTTTGTCATACAGTGTCCAGCACTATAGCTTGCTGGTCATTGAGTGAAGCTGGGTCTTGGTGTTGAGATGGAGATCTATGGCAGATTTTCATCATTTGTATTACGTGGAGCTGGGAGGTCTCTTGTGGACCAGTGTCCTGAAGTTGGCTCTCCCATCTCAGAGGCACAGCCTTGATGCCTGGCTGGAACACCAAGATCCTTTCATCCACACGGCTCAGAATAAAATGGAGAAAAAATAGAAAAAAATAAAGAAAGAGGATAAAATAAAATAAAGTTATTAAAATAAAATAAGGTTATTAAAATAAAAAATAAAAAATAATTATTTAGAAAAAAAGAAATAAATATTTTAAGTAAAAAGAAAAAAAATCCCAGACTGACAGAACCCTAGGACAATTGGTGAAAGCACAGCTATACAGACAAAATCTCAAACAGATGCATACACATACACACTCACAAAAAGAGGAAAAGGGGAAAAAATAATATATCTTGTTCCCAAAGTCCACCTCCTCAATTTGGGATGATTCGTTGTTTATTCAGGTATTCCACAGACGCAGGTACATCAAGTTGTTTGTGGAGCTTTAATCCACTGCTTCTGAGGCTGCTGGGAGAAATTTCCCTTCTCCTCTTTGTTCGCACAGCTCTCGGGTTTCAGCTTTGGATTTGGACCCGCCTCTGCATGTAGGTCGCCTGAGGCCCTCTGTTCTTCGCTCAGACAGGACGCGGTTAAAAGAGCAGCTGCTTCAGGGGCTCTGGTTCACTCAGGCCGGGGGGAGGGAAGGGTACGGATGTGGGGCGAGTCTGCAGCGGCAGAGGCCTGCGTGACGTTGCAGCAGCCTGAGGAGCGCCGTGTGTTCTCCCGGGGAAGTTGTCCCTGGATCACGGGACCCTGGCAGTGGCGGGCTGCACAGGCTCCCAAGAGAGACAGTGTAGATAGTGACCTGTGCTTGCACACAGGCTTCTTGGTGGCAGCAACAGCAGCCTTAGCGTTTCATTCCCGTCTCTGGAGTCCGCGCTGATAGCCGCAGCTCGTGCCCATCTCTGGAGCTCGTTTAGGCGGCGCTCTGAATCCCCTCTCCTCGCGCACCAGGAAACAAAGAGGGAAGAAAAAGTCTCTGCCTCTTCGGCAGCTCCAGACCTTTTCCCGGACTCCCTCCTGGCTAGCTGTGGTGCGCTAACCCCTTCAGGCTGTGTTCACGCCCCCAACCCCAGTCCTTTCCCTGGGATCCGACCTCCAAAGCCCGAGCCTCAGCTCCCCACCCCCGCCCACCCCGGCAGGTGAGCAGACAAGCCTCTCAGGCTGGTGAATGCTGGTCAGTACCTCTCCTCTGTGCGGGAATCTCTCCGCTTTGCCCTCTGCACCCCTGTTGCTGCACTCTCCTCCGTAGCTCCGAAGCTTCCCCCCTCTGCCTCTTGCAGTCTCCACTGGCGAAGGGGCTTCCTAGTGTGTGGAAACCTTTCCTCCTTCAGAGCTCCCTCCCACTGGTGCAGGTCCCATCCCTATTCTCTTGTCTCTGTTGTTTCTTTTTTCTTTTGCCCCATCCAGGTACGTGGGGAGTTTCTTGCCTTTTGGGAGGTCTGATGTCTTCTGCCAGCGTTCAGTGGGTGTTCTATAGGAGCAGTTCCAAGTGTAGATGTATTTCTGATGTATCTGTGGGGAGGAAGGTGATCTCCGCATCTTACTCTTCCGCCATCTTCTCCTCTCCTCCCAGGAAATACATTTTTAAAAGTAAGTTACATGGGGATTCCCTGGTTGCGCAGTGGTTAACAATCCACCTGCCAATGCAGAGGACATGGGTTCGAACCCTGGTCCAGGCAGATCCCATGTGCCGTGGAGCAACTAAGCCAGTGCGCCACAACTACTGAGCCTGCGCTCTAGAGCCTGCGAGCCACATCTACTGAGCCCAAGTGCCACAACTACTGAAGCCTGCATGCCTGGAGCCCATGCTCCAAAACAAAGAGAAGCCACTGCAATGAGAAGCTCACGCACCACAACAAAGAGTAACCCCCGCTTGCTGCAACCAGAGAAAAGCCTGCGCGCAGCAACAAAAACCCAACACAGCCAAAAAGAAAAAAGAAAGAAATTTTTAAAGTAAGTTACAATGTTGTTTTAGGAAATTTTATTAAAATGATTTAAGAATATGTCAAAAGTGTACAGCATAACAAAATACTTTGGTATTGAAAAGAACCTCTGCTACGCAGGTACAAAAACCCCTGTATTTTGACAGAAAATATAAGTTCAAGTTTTGCTCTCTTTGCATGTCATCCATGTAACAAGTTGCAATAAAAAGATTCATAAGCCTTCTGCCTTATGAATAAATCCAGCATATTTACTCTCATTTGCCAAAAATTTCAATAAATTTTGTTCATTTAAAAATTATCATTTGTAGGTTTTATATTCCCTGGAAAATCAGGTCCATGTCCCATCAGACCTTAAGGAACTTGAAATCATATAAGGTATGTTCTCCAAGCACAATGGAATAAAATTAGAAATCACTAACAGAAGGAAATTTGGAAAGCTCATAAATATGTGGAATTTAAACACAATGTTAAATAATCAATGGGTTAAAGAAGAAATCATGAAGGAAATTAAAAAAAAACTTTGGGATGAATGGAAATGAAAACACAATATACAAAAATTTATGGGACACAGTTACAGCAGTGCTTAGAGCACAATTTATAGCTATAAATGCCTATATTAAAACGAATAAGGAGAAGAGGAGGAACCAAGATGGTGGAGTAGAAAGACGTGCTCTCACTCCCTCTTGCAAGAACACCAGAATCACAACTTGCTGCTGGACAATCACCGACAGGAAGACACTGGAACTCACCAAAAAAGATACCCCACATCCAAAGACAAAGGAGAAGCCAAAATGAGACGGTAGGAGGGGTGCAATCACAGTAAAATCAAATCCCATAACTGGTGGGTGGGTGACTCACACACTGGTGAACACTTATACCACAGAAGTCCACCCAGTGGAGTGAAGGTTCTGAGCCCCACGTCATGCTTCCAAACCTGGGGGTCTGACAAAGGGAGGAGGAAATCCTAGAGAATCAGACTTTGAAGCCTAGTGGGAATTGATTGCAGGACTTTGACAGGACTGGGGGAAACAGAGACTCCACTCTTGGAGGACACACACAAAGTAGTGTGCACATCGAGACCCAGGGGAAGGAACAGTGACCCCAGGGGAGACTGAACCAGACCTACCTGCAAGTGCTGGAGGGTCTCCTGCAGAGGCGGGGGGCAGCTCTGTTTCACCGTGGGGACAAGGACACTGGCAGCAGAGGTTCTGGGAAGTACCCCTTGGTGTGAGCCCTCCCAAAGTCTGTCATCAGCCCCAACAAAGAGCCCAGGTAGGTTCCAGTGTTGAGTTGCCTCAAGCCAAACAACCAACATGGAGGGAACACAGCCCCACCTATCAACAGTCAAGTGGATTAAAGTTTTACTGAGCTCTGCCCACCAGAGCAACAGTCAGCTCTACCCCCCACCAGTCCCTCCCATCATGCCTTAGATAGCCTCATCCAACAGAGGGCAGACAGCAGAAGCAAGAAGAAATACAATCCTGCAGCCTGTGGAACAAAAGCAAGATTCACAGAAAGAGAGACAAGATGAAAAGGCAGAGGGCTATATACCAGATGAAGGAACAAGATAAAACCCCAGAAAAACAACTAAATGAAGTGGAGATAGGCAACCTTCCAGAAAAAGAATTCAGAATAATGATAGTGAAGATGATCCAGGATCTCAGAAAAAGAATGGAGGCAAACATCGAGAAGATGCAAGAAATGTTTAACAAAGACCTAGAAGAATTAAAGAACAAACAAACAGAGATGAACAATACAATAAGTGAAATGAAAATTACACTAGAAGGAATCAATAGCAGAGTAACTGAGGCAGAAGAACGGATAAGTGACCTGGAAGACAGAATGGTGAAATTCACTGCTGCAGAAAAGACTAAAGAAAAAAGAATGAAAAGAAATGAAGACAACCTAAGAGACCACTGGGACAACATTAAATGCAACAACATTCGCATTATGGGGTCCCAGAAGGAGAAGACAGAGAGAAAGGACCAGAGAAAATATTTGAATAGACCATAATCGAAACCTTCCCTAACATGGGAAAGGAAATAGCCACCCAAGTCCAGGAAGCGCAGCAAGTCCCATACAGGATAAACCCAAGGAGAAACATGCCAAGACACAGAGTAATCAACTTGGCAAAAATTAAAGGCAAAGATGAATTATTGAAAGCAACAAGGGAAAAATAACAAATAACATACAAGGGAACTCCCATAAGGTTAACAGCTGATTTCTCAGCTGAAACTGTACAAGCCAGAAGGGAGTGGCATGATATACTTAAAGTGATGAAAGGGAAAAACCTACATCCAAGATTACTCTAAATGGTAAGGATCTCATTCAGATTCGATGGAGAAATCAAAAGTTTTACAGACAAGCAAAAGCTAAGAGAATTCAGCACCACCAAACCAGCTCTACAACAAATGCTAAAAGAACTTCTCTAAGTGGGAAACACAAGAGAAAAAAATGACCTACAGAAACAAACCCAAAACAATTAAGAAAATGGTCATAAGAACATACATATCAATAATTACCTTAAATATGAATGGATTAAATGCTCCAACCAAAAGACACAGGCTTGCTGAATGGATACAAAAACAAGACCCATATATATGCTGTCTACAAGAAACCCACTTCAGACCTAGGGGCACATACAGACTGAAAGTGAAGGGATGGAAAAAGATATTCCATGCAAATGGAAATCAAAAGAAGGCTGGAGTTGCTATACTCATATCAGATAAAATACACTTTAAAATAAAGAATGTTACAAGAGGCAAGGAAGGACACTACATAATGATCAAGGGATCAAACCAAGAAGAAGATATAACAATTATAAACATATATGCACCCAACATAGGAGCACCTCAATACATAAGGCAGCTGCTAACAGCTATAAAAGAGGAAATCAACAGTAACACAATTATAGTGGGGCACTTTAACACCTCACTTACACCAATGGACAGATCATCCAAAATGAAAATAAATAAGGCAACAGAAGCTTTAAATGACACAATAGACCACATAGATTTAAGTGACATTCATAGGACATTCCATCCAAAAACAGCAGATTACACTTTCTTCTCAAGTGGGCATGGAACATTCTCCAGGATAGATCACATCTTGGGTCACAAATCAAGCCTCAGTAAATTTAAGAAAATTGAAATCATATCAAGCATCATTTCTGATCACAATGCTATGAGATTAGAAATGAATTACAGGGAAAAAAAAAATAAAAAACACAAACACATTGAGGCTAAACAATACGTTACTAAATAACCAAGAGATCACTGAAGAAATCAAAGAGGAAATCAAAAAATACCTAGAAACAAATGACAATGAGAACACGACCATCCAAAACCTATGGGATGCAGCAAAAGCAGTTCTAAGAGGGAAGATTATAGCTATACAAGCCTACCTCAGGAAAAAAGAAAAATCTCAAATAAACAATCTAACCATATACCTAAAGGAACTAGAGAAAGAAGAACAAACAAAACCCAAAGTTAGCAGAAGGAAAGAAATCGTAAAGACCAGAGCAGAAATAAATGAAATAGAAACAAAGAAAACAGTAGCAAAGATCAATAAAACTAAAAGCTGGTTCTTTGAGAACATAAACAAAATTGATAGATCATTAGCAAGACTCATCAAGAAAAAGAGGGAGAGGACTCAAATCAATAAAATTAGAAATGAAAAAGGAGAAGTTACAACAGACACCACAGAAATACAAAGCATCCTAAGAGACTACTACAAGCAACTCTATGCCAATAAAATGGACAACCTGGAAGAAATGGACAAATGCTTAGAAAGGTATAACCTTCCAAGACTGAACCAGGAAGAAACAGAAAATATGAACAGACAAATCGCAAGTAATGAAATTTAAACTGTGATTAAAAATCTTCTAACAATCAAAAGTCCAGGACCAGATGGCTTCACAGGTGAATTCTATCAAACATTTAGAGAAGAGCCAACACCCATCCTTCTCAAACTCTTTCAAAAAATTGCAGAGGAAGGAACACTCCCAAACTCATTCTACGAGGCCACCATCACCCTGATACCAAAACCAGACAAAGATACTACAAAAAAAGAAAATTACAGACCAATATCACTGATGAATATAGATGCAAAAATCCTCAATGAAATACTAGCAAACAGAATCCAACAAAACATTAAAAGGATCATACACCACAATCAAGTGGGATTTATCCCAGGGATGCAAGGATTCTTCAATATACACAAATCAATCAATGTGATACACCATATTAAAAAATTGAAGGAGAAAACCCATATGATAATCTCAATAGATGCAGACAAATCTTTTGACAAAATTCAACAACCATTTATGATAAAAACTCTCCAGAAAGTGGGCATAGAGGGAACCTACCTCAACATAATAAAGGCCATATATGACAAACCCACGGCAAACATCATTGTCAATGGTGAAAAACTGAAAGCATTTCCTCTAATATCAGGAACAAGACAAGGATGTCCAGTCTCACCACTATTATTGAACATAGTTTTGGGAGTCCTAGCCATGAAGTCAGAGAAGAAAAAGATATAAAACGAATACAAATTGGAAAAGAAGAAGTAAAACTGTCACTGTTTGCAGATGACATGATACTATACATAGAGAATCATAAAGGTGCCACCAGAAAACTTCTAGAGCTAATCAATGAATTTGGTAAAGTCGCAGGATACAAAATCAATGCGCAGAAATCTCTTGCATTCCTATACACTAATGATGAAAAATTCTGAAAGAGAAATTATGGAAACACTCTCATTTATCTTTGCAACAAAAAGAATAAAATACCTAGGAATAAACCTAACTAGGGAGACAAAAGAATTGTATGCAGAAAACTATAAGACCCTGATGAAAGAAATTAAAGATGATACCAGCAGATGGAGAGATATTCCATGTTCTTGGATAGGAAGAATCAATATTGTGAAAATGACTATACTACCCAAAGCCATCTACAGATTCAATGCAATCCCTATCAAATTACCAATGGCATTTTTTATGGAACTAGAACAAATCATCTTAAAATTTGTATGGAGACACAAAAGACCCCGAATAGCAAAAGCAGTCTTGAGGGAAAAAAACGGAGCTGAAGGAATCAGACTCCCTGACTTCAGACTATAGTACAAAGCTACAGTAATCAAGACAATATGGTACTGGCGCAAAAACAGAAACATAGATTAATGGAACAAGATAGAAAGCCCAGAGATAAACCCACACACCTATGGTCAAATAGTCTATGACAAAGGAGGCAAAGATATACAATGGAGAAAAGGCAATCTCTTCAATAAGTGGTGCTGGGCAAACTGGACAGCTACATGTAAAAGAATGAAATTAGGGGCTTCCCTGGTGGCGCAGCGGTTGGGAATCCGCCTGCCAATGCAGGGGACACGGGTTCGTGCCCCGGTCCAGGAGGATCCCACATGCCGCGGAGCGGCTAGGCCCGTGAGCCACAACTACTGAGCCTGCGTGTTTGGAGCCCGTGGTCCACAACAAGAGAGGCCGTGATAATGAGAGGCCCGTGCACCGCAATGAAGAGTGGCCCCCGCTTGCCACGACTAGAGAAAGCCCTTGCACAGAAACGAAGACCCAACACAGCCATAAATAGATAAATAAATAAATTAATTAAAAAAAAAAAAAGAATGAAATTAGAACACTCCTTAACACCATACACAAAAATAAGCTCAAAATGGATTAAAGACTTAAATGTAAGGCCAGACACTATAAAACTCTTAGAGGAAAACAGCAGCAGAACACTCTTTGACATAAATCACAGCAAGATCCTTTTTGACCCACCTCCTACATAAATGGAAATAAAAACAAAAATAAACAAATGGGACTTAATGAAACTTCAATGCTTTTGCACAGCAAAGGAAACCATAAACAAGATGAAAAGACAACCCTCAGAATGGGAGAAAATATTTGCAAATGAATCAATGGACAAAGGATTAATCTCCAAAATATATAAACAGCTCATGCAGCTTAATATTAAAGAAACAAACAACCCAATCCAAAAATGGGCAGAAGACCTTAATACACATTTCTCCAAAGAAGACATACAGATGGCCAAGAAGCACATGAAACGCTGCTCAACATCACTAATTATTAGAGAAATGCAAATCAAAACTACAATGAGGTATCACCTCACACCAGTTAGAATGGGCATTATCAGAAAATCTACAAAAAACAAATAAATGCTGGAGTTGGTCCAGAGAAAAGGGAACCCTCTTGCACTTTGGTGGGAATGTAAATTGATACAACCACTGTGGAGAACAGTATGGAGGTTCTTTAGAAAACTAAAGATAGATTTACCATATGATCCAGCAATCCCACTATTGGACATATACTCAGAGAAAACCATAATTCAAATAGACACATGCACCCCAATATTCATTGCAGCACTATTTACAATAGCCAGGTCGTGGAAGCAACATAAATGCCCATCGACAGATGAATGGATAAAGAAGATGTGGTACATATATACCATGGAATATTACTCAGCCATAAAAGGGAAAGAAATTGAGTCATTTGTTGAGACATGGACAGGTCTAGAGACTGTCATACAGAGTGAAGTAAGTCAGAAAGAGAAAAACAAATATCATATAATAAGGCATATATGAGGAAGCTAGAAAAGTGGTACAGATGAGCCATTTTGCAGGGCAGAAGTTGAGACATGGATATAGAGAACAGACGTATGGACACCAAGGGGGGAAAACCACTGTTGGGTGGGGATGGTGATGTGCTGAATTGGGTGATTGGGATTAACATGTATACACTGATGTGTATAAAATTGATGACTAATAAGAACCTGCAGTATAAAAAAACAAACAAAACAACTAATACTAAACTTTCATTGGATTATTTGTATGGAAATATGTTAATATAAATGTTTCAGACATTACATGAAATTTCTAAAAATCTTATATGTTCTGGTATAATGTTATAAGTCATAATTCTAGTTATTACTTTAAAATGTATATCTCAGAAATAACTAAATTTCCTTGTCAATTCCAAAAAAAAAAAAGAGAATGAGGATTTCAAATCAATACCATAATACTCCACCTCAAGAATCTAGATGAAGAAGAGACAACACATCCCAAATGTTCATCTACTGATGAACAGGTAAACAAATGTGGTATATCCATATAATGGAATATTATTCAGCAATAAAAAGGAATGAAATATCAATAAATGAGACAACATGGTTGACCCTTGAAAGCATTAAGTTAAAGGATGATACCTAGTCACAAAAGGACACATATTGCATGTATCTATTTGAATGAAATGTTGAGAATTAGATAAATCAATAAAGATTAAAAAGTAGATTAGTGGTTGCATAGGGCTGGGAGGAAAGGAAAGTGTGTTGTGACTGCTAATGGCTGTGGGATTTCTCTTCAGGGTGATGAAAATGATCTGAAATTATATTGTGGTGATAACTGCACAATTCTGTGTATAAACACCACTGAATTGTACACTTTAAAAAGGTGAATTGTGCAGTATGTTAGATCTCAATACATTTGTTATTAAAATAAAATGCAGGCTTTGTTCCTAGAGATTCTGATTCAGGTTTGGGGTGGACTCAGATAATTCATGTACTGTGGGAAGTGTGTGAGCTATGAGTCATGCTATTGTGTTTTCAGAAGACTGCTGTCAAAATGCAAATATAGTATCGGGGAAGAGTACGATAATAAACATCTGTTCTCCAACTGATATGAGTTAAATCCTCCATCTGTCTTGTGGACTCTGAAAGACTGAAACATAATCATGAGAATCTTAGTGACAAGAATGTGGAAGATAGTTAAGTGGCTGGCCATGAAGGTAGGAAGGGAGTCCTGGGACAGACACTTAGTAGGAAAAAGGGGCGCTGGGCAGATGGAGGTGCCTGAAGCCCACTATTCCTAGACTAACACAGCTGCATCTGCCTCTCCACTTAAGTATCAGAGTGAATATGATAGCCCACATGTATTAGGCACTTATTTTGTAGCAGGCAATGTTCTAAGTGCTTTTTAGTGTAGAAACTTCTTTATTCCTTAAAAAAAAAAAATGAGATTGGTACAATTATTATTTCAATACTACAAAAGAGGAAACTGAGGCACAGAGCAATTATCGTGTCCCAAATCACATAGCTGATGCAATAAAGAGCCAGAATTCAAACTTTGCAGTCTTGCTTCAGAGCCTTGTAACCACCACACTACTTTGTTGCTCCAATGCTACCTGGGAATCACCAGCCAAGGCAGATGGTGGAAGGAGAGGCTGCCAGGTGCCTTATCTGTGGCTTCTAGAGGCGGTGATAAGGTTGTGTGGAGCTCCAGAGAAGTTGGGTAACACACGTGGGTGTGGAAATGAGTATTAGACTTGGATTTGGACCATCCTGAGATTAAAACCACAGCAGAGACCTAGCTTTTAGGTTCTCATGATTCCTGGAGGCTCTTGGATTTATAAGCGATCTGGGAAAGAAAAACTGTCTTTTCAGACCAGTCCTTAGAGATGAGAGATTTCCATTGCAGTTTGAGGATAGCTGTCTCTCAGGTCTCCTAGTAGGTAAGTCCAGTTTTAAGTAATTGACATTAAAAATAATAATTCTTTCTAGAAAATTATTGTTAGTTTGTTTCACGAAAAAAAAGTTGGCAGAAGAAAAGTTAGTTCACCTCCACCTCAGAGCAATTGTTCAGCAAATTTTTCAGAAGTCTGGATGTGCATGGAGGAACAGGCTCTGAAAAGTTCACCTCGAGGTCTCGCTTCAAATTATAACGTCACTCTTTAGTCAGGGGGGGGTCCATCTTTTATGTCTGTGTTATGTACAGTTCAATGGCAGGAGGGAAGAGGAGAAAGGATTTGATTTTGATTTCAGCTTGCTCTGATTAGGGGGTGGTGGAGGACTTTTTCTGAATGTGCTGTTAGGATGGCTGACAGATGTCTTCTTAACATTTGTACTGGAATGTAGAAATTCGCAGTGTGTTCAATGACTTTCTGGTAGCTGTGGGATTTCATAGCTCCTGAATGTGCTAATTTAACATTTGTTTAGTTTGGATGGCCTTGTTTTGAAATGGTAGCAAAGAAGGCTCTGAGGATCATTTTGAAGGAGAGTTGTTTTGGAATATAGTGACAAGCTCATAAACTAAATGTCATAACTGTGACCAGTGGATCATTAATTTGTTTTTCTGCTTCTTGGCAGACCAGATCCTGTGTATTTGCAGCAGACTTTAATGCTGATGATTTAGACAATGAGAAATGTCCCTGTTTGTATTCCTGCATTCAGAGGCTCTGAAGTATAAGTGAAAACATGCTGAGCTGAAAGCCTAGAACAGGAGGTCTTAGCACCATTTTACTCTAGTGGATCCCTTTACCCCAGTCTCTCTCTCTTTCTTTTTAACTGGTACAATAGAAACCTACAGATAGATTTCTGGGCCCAGTTGAGGAAGTTATTTTTCTAGGAATTTTTTTTTAAATTAAGTTTTATATTTTCTTCCTTGGCTAGATTCATTAATCAACAGGTAGAAATAGTTTAAAAGTAGTATGGGACCCTCTCTGCTGCTCTCCTAGGGCAACCTAACCAGGTTGCTCTCTCCCTTTCTCTTTCTTCTGAATATATAATTAAGCATCTAAGAGGATTTGTGTTCCTTTGGTTCCTGCCTTTTTATACTGCATTAGTCCAGTTCTTCCAGGCATATTTAAGATTTACTTTCAGAAGAAGATGAGTCCTACCTCATCAATCATGCCTGAGTCACATACTCCAACTCAGCTTTCACCAAAAAGCCCTACTTTGACAGTGTCTAATATTGACTCACTTATATATAAATAATTGCTTCCCTACATGACTAGTCTTTCTTTCCCAGAGTTCTCTAGGATAGAGGCTGAATAATAGCTCAGGACTTGGATATTCCTAATCTCCTGATCATAATATTCTCAAAATAAAATAAAACCTTTTTTAGAACTCAAAACAGTAAGCGTTTCACTGCATGCTTGTCTGACTATTGCTTTTGCCACATTAAAATTGGAAGTACACTGACTTGGTGATCCTTGATTCTATTCTGTTCCAACTCTGCCTCTTACTCCTTTGGTGCCCTTGGCCCTTAATTTTCTCATTTGTAAAAAAGGAGAAGTAGATTCTTTCAGGTTAACCTTTAATCTTTAACATTTTCTGATACTGAAAATACCTCTCTAATGAATTCAGAGCCCACTTACATAGGAAATTTATTTTTATTTTTAATCTTTCCTCTGAATTTACTTTTGAATCTCAGTCTGCCTCTCTCTCCCTCCCTGCTCCCCCCACCCCCATACACACAGTTAAATATCAGTGAATTAAATACATTTTCTGTGAATGGAGAAAAAAATTTACATGACATAAAACGTCTATGGGGAAATGGAAGAAAACACCCAGAGTAAAACAGGTCTCACCATATTTAGGAGGCCTTTTTTAATGCAACTTCAAAGGAAATATCCTCGTGTGAGAAGAAGCAGTTTCAAGCAGATCAAGCAGTTTCTAATATGCCTCATTTATAGCCTTTTCACATAACCAAGGATATCACATTTTTAAAAAGAATGAGCCATGCCGAACTCTGAAAAGAGCTTAATGTTTCCGTGAATAACATAATTACGATGAACGTTCACATCAATGAGTTAATCTGGGTCATTGCTTTATGAAGAAGTTCAGAAAGAAGGACTTATTCAGGAGGCCTGTGGAGAGGATAGTGAAAAATAAAAATACAGATCGGCTTTGGAGCAGGAGGTTATACAGTCACAGAGGGCAGCTGCTGAGTCCAAGCTGGATGAAAGGCTCTGCCTGGAATCGCAGGCCAAATGGACAGGAGAAGAACTGGATGGAGAAAAGGAGAGCAAAATCCAAAATACAAAGTGTAGTATCTCAGGATGAGTACATGAGGCTCAGCCTCAATAACACGTAGCTGAAGAGTAGCACTTGCTGGAACACCACGCCTGTGAAAGAACAGAGAGACAAAGGGGATGGAGATGCAGCACCTGCTCTGTGCAGACCTCTGTGTAGTCTTTTTTGTGCTTAACCCTGGAACTTTCAGGGGTTAGAGTGGGTTGAGTTGTTCGTGCAGATATTCAATATTATCCTCATATCCTTGAGGAAATACCCTTTGCTCTGACAAATCCCTGTTTGATTTCAGTTTACAATCTCTGTTGAGTACCTGTTGCTTCGTATGTTTTTGCTGCATCACCTCATGTGGAAGAAAGGGGGAAAGGACAGTGAGAAGTGGTGGAGAGCAAGCCAAGCTCACCACCAACTTTTATCATCATCCCAGAGGAAGTTCTATTTCATGCACAAATTGTTTGGCATATATTATTCATGGAGTCACCCAATGAAAACAATGAACTGTCAAATACAAAATAATCACTTTATTCACTCACGGACTTGGTCTCCCAAATCTAATTATTATTTGGAGAATTTAGGAGAGTTTTAATCCAAGCCAGTAGAATGTTGGTTTTTTTTTTTTTTTTTAACCAAATTCTTATTTGTATTGTTAGGACACCATTCTCCATGGTTCTCTCAATGTTCCTGTGTGTCTTATGACAGAGGCACTAATTGCTCTCTTATTCTGAGCTATCTTTTAGTGTTTATATACCAAAGAGCCTTGAAAAGATAGCTCCAAAACAAAGAGCAGGCATGTCTCTCTAAGCAAAGGGTGTGCATGCATACCACCAATTACAGAAGATGAAGGTTCTTCTGCTCTAATGCAAACCACTCTGTGTGCAGCCATCTTTCTGGGCTTATTCATGTCTCCCTGTGGGACTTGGGACAAGGGAAAATATGCTGATTCTCATGCCCTTTGCTACACTATGAGTAATAAAGTCCTTTGTCTCTGACCCAGGAATCTTGTGTCTTCCACCAGCATCCATGAACTGCTAATGAGTTGTGGCTAACTTGTTAGCTTGTAAATCAGGTAACATTTCAGACAATTAACAGTTCTTGATGAAGTGGTGCTGAGGATGAGATGTTGACAGAGATATACAACTGAGAACAATCCTAACATTCTCCTCTTCCCTTTCACTTCAATAAATGGGAGTTAAGCCAAGAAAATAATGAGATCCAACAATTTTTATGAGCTTTAAAAAAATTTGTCATCTAGAAGCAAAAGTTTAGATTTATAAAATCTTTAGACTTATATTACTTTCTGTTGTAAATATTGTGTTCCAAATGGGCTTTGTGTGCACATGAGTGACCAATATTGAAAGTGGAAACAGGCAGAACTCACAAATTCAGAAAACATTGTAGTCTCTGGGGGCATCTGAGTGACAATGTAAATTAAAGAAATTCTCTAGGGCTAAATCCTTACCTAAATCTCAGTTTTATCTAATATATGATAGATAAACATACACTGATGTTTGTTAAACTGAATTAATTAAAAGCCATTTTGCTTAACTCAGTACACACATGATACACATGACCAGTACACAGTTAAACATTTACAAAATTTTTCGTCTTGATTGATTAAAAAAAAACTGTTTTCTGGATAAAGAGAGAGAGAGAGAAAAAACAGTATTGTAGAAGGACTTCACAAGGCTGGGAAAATGCAGTTATGAGGAAGGGCTTCCAGGACAAATATGATTTGACAATAGAATAATCAAGTTTCCCAAAGAGCATGAAACTCCTCTGAACCATTCTTATCACTTAACAACAGAGGAAAAGGGTGATGCTGTAAATAAACCCTATTTATGCATATGGATATACCTATGTTTCCCTCATATTTGAGAGCTAGACTCAACTATGTTATCTAGGCCTGTGGTTGTGACTGATAAGCTGGTATTCAACCAGCTGAGCTTGCCAGACCTGTGGTTTAGGACTTCAGCTCCTCCTGGTAGAGCCTTGTTTTTATTTGTAAATCTGCACTTTTGCTAGGAGTCTGACTACTTGCACTCAGAAAATGTTCTTACAGGCTCCATTCCCAGCACCTAGTTGATGCACCCCAAACTGGGTTTGATAGGGACAGAGTAAAGGGACAAAGTAGGGAATTAAATAGCTAATCCTACTAGGGGATTGTAAGTAAAGAAAAAAGTATGGGAGACCCCTGTAAGTTAATGATCACTCAAGAAAGCATGTTTGCTTAACCACAAAACCAAGCAGGCTTGCTTAGCAACAAAACCATGCAACAAAAGCCTGAGACATACCCCAAAACAATAAAACAATGGTGACATGAGACCCACTTCCTGCCCAGTGAGCTCAGTAAGTCAATGATTCCTAGGACATGCTCCTCTGGGCACATTAAAAACAAAAATATAAGGAAAGGGTGACATTATATTGAAACCTAAAATGATTTGCCATTTTTAGCATATGTTACCTCCTTTTTGCTCATTTCTATTGTGCCATGACAGTCCCAGCTTCACTCTGTAGGGACAAGAAAACTCCCCTGCCCAATGTGGAGGAGGAACTGATAATGGAAGTGTGATGTCTACTAGACAAGAATGAGGAAGAAGGTGGTCTTTTCCCCCTCCCCTCTTTTCCTTTGATTATAAAACTGTAGCCCTGTTCTCAGGGTGCAGCACCCTCTCACCCACCTGCTTGTAAGCCTCACAAGCATCCTATTCTAATAAATCACTTCTTATCTATCACTTTGCCTCTCACTGAATTCTTTCTGTGCTGAGACATAAAGAACTGGAGCTCCTCAGAGACCCCCCTGAAACAGCACTTAGCTGCTTCAGTTTCTCTCGTCATGCTCCAGTTAACGCCCTCTACACAGCTTAGGACTTATAGTAAGTGTCTCACCTGATTGCAGCTGCTGTTTATTATTATTTTTCATTATCATTTATGCTAATCGATTTGTTATTTTCTCCATTAATTTTTTATGCTTATAAACTGTCCATATCTCAGGTCTCTAGCTTATTTTTTAAACTTTATCTTTTACAAAAATATAATTTTTACATATACACACATATGTACATATATATAACAAGATGTGTACAAATGTGTGCAATAAAAATTCCTGTGTACCTATCAAACAGATCAAGAAATAAAATTTTAGAACCCTCTTTCATGCTTTCTTTGAATAAGTACTCCTTTCTCCTATCAGAAGTAGTCAGTATCTTGACATCTAACACTAGAGAGGAGTTTTGTCTTTTTTTGAACATCATGTGAATGGAATCAGACAGTATGTATTTTTGTGTGTGTCTGTTCTCCTTGAATCAGAATTTTTTTTTATATTTGTGAGATTCATCCATGTTATTGCATATAGGCATTTTTATAGTTCACCCCCCCTCCCACACACACCATGCTTTATACACTCTACTGTTTATAGACTGTTGTGTTGTTTCCAATATTTGGCCATTATGAATAAGACTTCAAAAGTCATTTTTATGCATCTTTTAGGGCACGTATGTACACCACTCTGTTGGATATACAACTAGGAGTAGAACTGCTGGGTATATTACATATATGTGAAGTTTATTGTTATGTGTCAACTTGACTGGCCATGGGGTGCTCCCACATTTAACATATTTCTGGGTGTGTCTGTGAGGGTATTTCTGGATGATATTACCATTTGAATCAGTAGACTCAATAAAGTAGATTGTCCTGCCCGATGTGGTGGGCATGATCTAATCCACTGAGGGTCTGAATAGAATGAAAGTGGAGGGAAGGAGGAATTCCTGTCTCTTTGCTTCCTGTATGCTTGAGTTGGGTCATTTCATCTCATCTCTGGCTCTCAGACTGGGATTTAAACCATCAGCAGCTCCCCTGATTCTCAGGCCTATGGACTTGGACTGAATTACACTATTGGCTTTCCTGTGTCTCCAGCTTGCAGAAGGCAGATTTTGGGACTTCTCAGCCTCTGTAATCATGTGAACCAATTCCTCATAGTAAATCAATCTCTACATATACATATATATATATATCATCCACACCCTCACAGACACACAAAGAAAAAAATATGTATATATGTCTTACTGGTTCTGTTTCTATGGCGAACCCTGACTAATACAATATGTGTGCTCAGTTTAATAGATACGAATAAATACTTTTCTAAAGAAGTTGTGTTAATTGCAGTCCTACCAACAGTATACAAGGGTTCCACTTTCTTGTCAGTAATCAATACTGTCAATTGTTTAATTTTCTTATGTCTATATAGTATCACACTGAACATTAACTTGCATTTATTTGAGGGCTGATGAGGTTTAATAACTTTTGATATAATATTTGGCCTTTTGCAATGTTGGTGTTGTATCATTTTCTCTTTCCTTTCTTTCTGAAACTTCAATTACACATGTTAGATACTTTTTTCCTGTGTTCCCTTTGTTTTATGCTTTTTTCTGAATTTCCTATCCTTGTAATTCTCTGTACCCCAGTCTGTCCATTTTTTACTCTCTTATATTCTAATTTATTAATTTTTCTTCAACTGTGTCTAATCTACTGTTAATGCCATTTATTGAGTTCTTGATCTCAGTTATGACAATTTTATTTTCAGAATATTGGCTGATTTCTTTTTTAAAATTTTTATTGAAATATAGTTTATCTACAATGTTGTGTTAGTTTCAGGTGTACAGTAAAGTCATTCAGTTATATATATATATATATGTATATATGTGTATATATATATATATGTATATATATATATATATATACATATATATATATATATATATTCTTTTTAGATTCTTTTCCATTATAAACTACTACAAGATATTGAGTATAGTTCCCTGTGCTATACAATAGGTCCTTGTTTGTTATCTACATATATATATATGTATATAGTAGTGTGCATATTTTAATCCCAAATTCCTAATTTATCCCCCCCACCCGTTTCCCTTTTGATAACCATAAATTTGTTTTCCATGTCTGTGAGTCTATTTCTGTTTTAGAATTAAGTTCATTTGTATAATTTTTTAAGATTCCACAAATAAGCAATATCATATGATATTTGTCTTTGGCTTACTTCAATTAGTATGATAATCTCTAGGTCAATCCATGGTGCTGCAGATGGCATTATTTCATTCTTTTTTATGGCTGAGTAATATTCCATTGTGTACATATGCCACATTTTCTTTATCCATTCATCTGTCAATGGGCACTTAGGTCACTTCCATGTCCTGGCTATTGTAAATAGTGCTGCTATGAACATTGGAGTGCGTGTATCTTTTTGAATTATAGTTTTGTCTGGATATATGTCCAGGAGTGTGATTGCTGGATCATATAGTAGCTCTATTTTTAGTTTTTTAAGGAACCTCCATACTATTCTCCATAGTGATTCCTTTTATTGTTGCCAGTTCTCTACTGAAATTCTCTTTCCTCTAATTTATTGAACAAGTTAATCACAGTTGTTTTAAAGAGAGTGTGTCTTTGATAATATCCAGTGGATATATTTCTATTTTCTCTTTTCCCTCACTCTTTCTCTCTCTTCTCTCTCTCTCTCTCTTTCTCATTCTCAGTTCCTTTTTGGTCAAGTTGTTTAATCTCCTGCTAATTCTGGTAACATTTAATTAAATCCTGGAAAATTATAGAGATAATTTGAGGCTCTAGAAGATTTTATTTTTCTCTAGCAAGAATTTAATTCTCCTTCTAAAAGGCAAATATATGTTACATTAATGCATCTAGCAATTGAACTGATTTGAAGCACTTTGTGAAGCTTAGCCTTCTTTATTACTAGTTCTAGAGTATAGATTTTCTGGAGTTCCAGCCAAAAACTTGGTTGGTTGGCATAGCCCTTCCTTCTGGGGCTTCCAATTTATATAAAAACAAACAAACAATAAAAAACAAAAAAAAACCTAAAATGAAGCAAAAAGAATGCCCAATTAATTTTGAACTTTGAATTACTAATATTATGTGAGACATATTATGCTAAAATTTTTTTGTTTTTTGTTTTTATCTGAAATTCAAAGCTAACTGGCATCTTGTATTTTATCTGGCAACCTTGTTGGACCTTATCTTCAATTTCCCATTAGCTGACCTTGTGAGACTTTTGCAGCTTCTGCTCAGTTTCTCTTCTACCAATTTCTATTTAGCTTCTGCTTTGGAAATGGCAAATACCTCATGGTGAAATTTGGGGCTGAATACTGGGCTAACCACTGAGCTTCCTTTCTTTCTTAATCTTGATCTCTTAAGTCTTCACACAGTTGCAACTGTGATGTTTTCTAGAAAATTTTGTTCTAGACACCAGTAATGAAATAGAAATCTTAGGTTGGCCAAGATTCAAACTTCAAATACACTTATTAAAGTTACTATTTTTGATGAATAGTTTCATTATTAATAGCAATATTAATACTATTAATAATAGAATATAACATATTGAGCACATGTGTGTCTGGTAATATTTTAAGTGTTTTTCATAAATCAACTAATTCTCACTATCTGTATGCCCATTTTTCAGATAAAGTATTAAGCGCTTGTGTGAGATGTTTGCTAATGTCTGAGAAGTACAACCACAAAGAAATTAGAAAATATTTACTGCTCTCAGCTGGAGCTTGCCATGGTGCCTAGTACTAAATTTTCACTCCATGAATAATAAATTATGTTCACTAGATAGTTTTCTATTCAGGTAGCACACATCCCATTAGCTGTTTGAATTTATTGGCCTTGGTAATGCCTACCTCATTCAGAATCTTAGTCTTTAAACAGCATTATACTTTGGTTGTGTGTTTCACCAGACAATTTCAGAACAGTGTTTTTTCAAACCCTGTTTTAATAGCAGTAGACAAATACCCTAAACACATGAAAGTTATTTACTCTGGTTGAAGAAAATTAGAGCCACACAACCCACTCAATTATCTTTCCCTCTCTCCACTGTGGACTGAGAACCATCTAGAAATCTCTAGGACTCTGGGACAGCACATATTTTTGAAAAATGTCTACTGTCAGTCCCACCTGATTGGTCCAGAAATTTCATGACAGTAAAATATGATTCCAGCTCACGGGCATAGCTGATTGATCAGGACTGGGAACCTGATGCAAGCAGAGCCTAACTCTCCTCCAGTGTTTGGAAAAATAAGCTGAGGAAAGAGCTGAGCTTTAAGGCATAAAGGAACCAATTCTCAGTCTTATCACAGATAATTTGGATTTTTATCAGGAGTTTCCTGCTTGGAAACATTGATTCTTTACTTATTTCTACTGAGGGAAATAACCAGAAATTTATTATGAAGTGTCTCAGATGGTAAGCCTCTTGGAGGGCCCAAGCCATGTGCTTTTGCCACGGGGCACCCTCTGCAGCAATGATTGTAGTTGTACTCATGTTTGTTGAGGACAGAGCAAGACCTTGGAAGAAGGTGAATCTGCATAGCTCAATTATAGGAGCAACTGGTCTAAATTTAGAAATTTTAACTCATCAGTGCACTAGGTCTCTGGCACTAGTTAACTTCAGAGAGTGTCATGCAATCTCTCTGGTCAGAAAGAAAAAAGGATTTTCTCTTGTATTTATTTAAAATGTAGAAAAGAGATGACACAGAAACAAATAGAAAATAGTAAAGGTTCACAACTACAAAAAGTCAAAAAATCTGACTAAAACAAAGAAAGATAGATGAGGGTGAGAGAATTTTTATAAGAACTATAAAAAGAGTGGAAATCTTTATCTTCTGAGGGAAATAGAGGCTCAGTTCAATATTTTTTTTTTCTCCAAGAAAGTCTGATAGGTGAAAAGGAAGGAAAATAAGAAAGACGAGATGAAGAGTGGCAGAGGGGGAAAGGAGGGAGCGAAGGTCTTTAGAATCTACAAGTTTCACAAAAGTAGCATGCAGATACTTGAGAAATCATCAAAGCAGAGGTGACTTGAAGTAACAGATGATTCAAGCAGGATCGTTTCAACAGAACAGTGATATCATCAAAGTAGGAGAGAGTAAAAATCAGTACAAGGATAGCAACTCTGCTCTTCATACTAAAAGTCATCTTGGGCACATAGGGCCAAAAATGCTGAGGGCAGAGCTGTGTAGATTGCATATGGATGAATTTGGCTGTGTCAGTTAACCAATTTCATTTATATAAGGTATTTTGATGGCAATGAACATGGATTTGGAGCTAGAGATCTGAATTTAAAACCCAACTTTCTGCATGTGTTTTCTTATTTGTAATATGTAAATAATAAAGTTTATCTAGTGACATTTTTTTACATCTGGTAGTTATGAACCAAGGTAACCAAAGCCATGAATCTGTCCCTGAAGAAAAATTCCTTGGAAGGGCTGGATCTCTGATGCTATATGAAGTGGGGTCCCATTCTCTCTGCTGGTAATGGGGACATCAAACCCAATGTTCCATGGTCATTAAAAGACCCCATTTCAAACAGTAATATTAAGAGAATCTAAAAAATAAAACACAGGAATGTACATAAAATGAAACAGAAACAGACTCAACAAACTAGTGGACACCTGTGGAGAGAAGGAAGGGGGAGGGGCAAGACAGGTATATGGGATTAAGTGATATTGGATTTAACATTTCACGGAAAACCCCGAACGAACTTTTTGGTCAACCCAATACAAACTACTATGTATAAAATAGATAAGCAACAAGGATCTATTGTACAGCACAGGGAAATAACAGCCATTATTTTGTAATAACTTCAAATGGAAGTTATTTATAATCTATAAAAATATTGAATCACTATGTTGTACACCTGAAACTAATATAGTATTGTAAATCAACTACACTTCAGTTAAAAAAATAATAAATAAATTTAAAAATAAAAAAATTTTAAAAAGATTCTGACTGTGAAAAATTTTTCATATGTGAAGTGCCTTTGTTCTGCAGCATTCAAAAACTGGAATAAATAAAGATGACAGAATCTATCAAAATGAAACAGTGCAGACAAATCTGTGCATAATGCTCCTTGTTTTTTCATGCTTTTCTCTCTTTTGTGGTTCAATCAATATTTTTGTAGATTATACTCTATTTAAAGTTATTACAAAATAATGGCTGTGTTATATCCCTGTATTCGTGCTTTTCTATTCTTTACTCAACAGAGCATTTTAAAGTGAACTACACCCAAACAGTACAATTTCAGGTCACAGAGGCCAAGAAAAACAACTCTTTAAACAGGAGAGTGCCACTTCAAAAAAATGTTACATGGGAGAAAGAATAACTCTAGTTGAAAAACTCAGAAACAAGGCCAAAAGAATATAAATATATTTCCTCAGGCAGACTCTGTAGGCATATTTTTTATTTTACTTTCTCTTTCACAAGGTAAGGAAGTCAGCCAAAGAAGAAATTTGCTTTATTTTTCAACTTAAGGACTATGTATACATTAAAATGGACATACTGCTGTCTTCTTTGAAGAATTCTGGTATGATTATCATGGAGTGGTGTCCTGTCGACCAAATAGCCTTTGTTGTATTTGTTTTCTGCAGTTGGTTTCTCCACCCCACCTATATTTTAAGTAGAAATGTTGATGCTGCTTTTGTGCCTGCAGAGCCCTCCAGTCATTGGATGGGAGTGTGAAAAGTCCAGGATATTAACTTAAAATGTTACGCTTCCGCAGCCCCTTCATTTCTCAAATTTGTTTCTGGCATGAGACAGCAACAGATTCTCCACTGCTGCAGTAGGAAACCAAGGAAATTGCTTTTTAGCTCTTCTCTGTTGCCCAAGGTCATTTCCCAGACTGTTGGTATCCAATTTGGATTGTTCTGTAAGCAGCCCAAATGTCAATCAAATAATAATTTATACAGTGACATATATTAGGATAGACGTGGAAGAGAAGAAGCTGGTGCCAAAGAAATAGCTATAAAGCTGATTATTATAGCTATAAAAATCATCTTTGGTACTAGGGCCCAAAATGCTGCGGGCAGAGCTATGGAACACTGTACATGGATCAATATACTTGCTTCAATTAACCAATCACATTTCTATGAGGCACTTTGGTTATTGTGGTTTCTTCTCTAACTCATCCTGGAAATATTGAAACACTGTTTGGAACTGAGGTCCCAATGAAAAGAAGAGTCTTTTGACTGGCATGACTAGCTATCTTGTAATACAAAATCAGAGAACACCAGAATAATAAACAAAGTTGGGTGAAATTCCATACAGCCTATAGTAGAAATAATATTAAAAGTATCAACTTACTGGCAAGACCAGGATGGCATGTGCCTGCACCTTTCCCTCATGTGCTTTCATGTTCTTTGTTTTTTTTTCTCCTATTACCTGTACACTGTGAGGTTCTCCACAATCAAAGAGGTCTACGATCAGATAAATTTGGGAAACTAAATATTGTCAACTTTTTCCACAGCTACTTGACCATAAAACACTTGATTTTTTTTATCATATAACAGTTACATGAATAGTAAAGTGGGGGAATCATCTTCTGTTAAATTAAAGTAGTAATCAAGAGCTACAGATATTAAAATGTTTTTTTCCCTACTTTATTGGATATGTGGTCAAAATATTCAATGTTACATTCCCTCTGTTGGTGAGATGCGAACTCCAATAACAGTGTTAAACACTTACTAATACAGTGTCTCTTTCCTGCCAAGTTCCTCCAGGTCTCAGAGTTTGTGTGTCTTGAGAGCTTCCTCCTCTCCTCCCCTGGTGCAGCCCTCCTGCCCACAGCTCTCAACAAGGCAGAAAGTGAGACATCCAGCGGTTTGGTGTCTCCTCATGCTTTAATCCAGGGATCAAAAGTTGGCTTTGGAGACCTGAAAGTAAATAGTATATGTATTTTAATAATAATAGTATCTAGTATTCTTTTATTTATTCATCTGTACATTCACTGTTTTTTCTAACTTTTTTTCTATGATTTATCTTTTGTCCATCTCTATCTATGCCCTCCTGCTCCTTTCAAGTCACAATTTTGTAAAATTTCTGTATAAACATGCATGTATTAGTTAAGGTACTACTAACTGCAGTAACAGGCAAACCCTCAAATCTTATCCATCAATCCACTACAAGATTATTTCTCCATTCATGAAGTTCAAAGTAGGTGTTATGATTCAGTCTCCTTCAATTTTGTGCTCCATGATCTTCATTTGGTCTCCAAAGTCTCTGCAGAGGGGAAAAAGCATGGAGGATCACACTTGGGAGGTTTCATAGGCCAGGTGTGAAAGAGGCACAAATCACTTCTGTTCTTGTTCCGTGGGCTGCAGTGTAGTCACACAGCCCACCCAACTGTAAGGAAGATAAGGAAAGACAGTCAAGCTCTTTGCCAGGCCTGACCGAGAGCTATCGAAACACTGGCACTGAGCATTTCTAACCTGAGGAGGGCTGGGAAGACTGCATTTCAATTGTTTTGGGAGAAATTTCAAGCTGATGGCTGAATTAAAATGAAAGGTGAAATATTGTGTCTTACCAATGCTCTTACATGTTTCTCTAAGAACAGAGATTCTTAACAAAAAGAATTTACCAAGAAGACAAATTCGACAAGTAACAAAAAAATTACTATGTGAGCATGATTCCAGTTGGGTAGGAAGATGAATAATGGAGAAAAGCCAAATATTCATGAAGCATACCCAATTCTCTAAAGGAATCATCTTTATACAAACAATGAGCACACTATACTTGCATTTCATTAAAAATTTAATGGGCAGTTTAGAATTTTTTAAGCTTTGTCTTATCATTTTTATTACAAAACCTAACTTCTGGGCTTCTCTGGTGGCACAGTGGTTGAGAATCTGCCTGCCAATGCAGGGGACACGGGTTCGAGCCCTGGTCTGGGAAGATCCCACATGCCACGGAACAGCTGGGCCTGTGAGCCACAGTTACTGAGCCTGCGCGTCTGGAGCCTGTGCTCCGCAACAAGAGAGGCCGCAGTGAGAGGCCCGCGCACCGCGATGAGGAGTGACCCCCGCTTGCCGCAATTAGAGAAGACCCTCCCTCGCACAGAAACGAAGACCCAACACAGCCATAAATAAATAAAAATAAATAAATAAATAAAATTAAAAAAAAAAAACAACCTAACTTCTAAACCAGCTCCCCGACAGCAATAAATTTCAAAACCTTCTCAAATGTGACATTCCATTTGCTACACATGCTATATTGCATTCGTAGGAGAAAATTTCATAATAAGCCCCAAAGATTTAATATTCTTATTATAAGAAAAAAGTTTTCAAAGTCACCACCATTTGAATATCCAAAACTTTCTCTAGATCCAAAGAAATAAAAGAAAAACCTGATATGATGATAAATATCTTCATTAAACAAAAGATATGCAAAATAAAGTGTTCTCTTACCTCACTATAACTGACAGTATTACAAACAGTAATCAAATAAGAAAATTAAGGTTTTGATTTTCAAGAAAATGTACTTTTTACTCAAGGTCCAGAATGATTTTAATAACTGTTGACGCAGTTGCTTTCAACAGAATTTATGGTTCATGTATGCAAATTGCTTTTAAAAAATAATGGTACACACAGAACTTCTGTCTGATATTTTCCTTGGCTATTTCTTCTAGCTTTCACTTACTCCCAAATTCCTACCAATTCCTTCCAAATTCCTTCCACATTTCTGTTTCCAGACCTTTTGGCTAAAAAACAATAAATCTTCCTCCAGCAAATATCCTCATATTCTATGCTCAAACATAAATGTGTAAAAAAAAAATGATTAGAAGAAAGGCAGAGTATATGTGAGTCCTTACTGTATACTGACTAAATTGGATTTTGCTTTTTCTATTTTTTTTCTTAGTCTGTCTATTACTTTGGCCATACAAAAGCCAAAACATTTTACTTCCAGGTCTCTTGGCTTTTACACATTTGATCACTATGTTTTGTCCACTTGGGTGGACAGTGTTAGAAATATTTAAGGTCAAGTTGTAATGTTGACTCATCTCTGCTCCTACCAGCCACTCTGTGGCTTCTGCAGAAGACCAGTGTTATCATTAAGAAACTTACCCTCAGACCTGACAATTGATACTATTGTTGGTTAATTTTTTTGACCAGGATTAATCTGTGTGGTCCATATTGAAAAATATTAAATTCTTGTGGGAAGGCTAACCCTTCAAAGAGTTGGAGAAACAAGCAGCTCATTTTATTCTTCATTTCAAGACAAGAAAGTGGGGGTCACAATACTCATATCAGATGAAATAGACTTTAAAACAAAGACCATAAAGAAAGATAAAGAAGGGCACTACATAATGATAAAAAGGATCAATACAAGGAGAGGATACTATTCTTCATTTCAAACTTGAGTAAGAAGTATGTTTGTTTTCTGTATTTATTTATGTCCTCTGCTTCTTCTTGCTAGATAAACTTTTCAAGACAAGACCAAAATTTGATATTTTTTATCATGAATTCTGAACACAGGTATAATGCTAATGATCATTTATATAATGGTAATTCTCTAAACAGCACATATTAATTAGGAATTCAATTTTCAGGTCATATTTGACCTGTCAGAAGAACACAGGTATTGCTATTCTTACTTATCTTTTGAGATCCAAAAGGAAATGGAATTTATCAGTTGCAGGGGCATCCCTTCAGGAATAAGTGGTTTAAAATTGAGAAATGACTAGCATTTTATACGTGAGAGATTTTAAGTGATGTGAATGTTAAAGAAAAGATTGTAAAGATATAGTATCCAAACATAGCAGTAATCCATGAGAGAAAAATGATTGAAAGAAATTTGTAACTGTAAATTATTTTAGAAAATGTGGAACTCCCTTTGTAATGAGCAAAATGTTAAATATTCATAGTACAATGCTCATTTATGAACTGTAATCAGCATTCTGTAAAAGTGTTGTGAAATGATCAGAACATGTTAATTACCTAATTAAATACAAATTTGACTAAAATAAAGTATAGCATGTTAACCTAAGTTTAATTTAGATCAATTTACATGTAATTAATTTAAGTTGAAGGGAGCTTTCACCAAATACAGATTTTACAAATCATTTATGCACTCGTTCATTTACTACACAAAGATATTTTTTACATGAGGTCAATGTTCTAAGTTTTCTTTGATTTATCTATGAACACCCACTATGTTCCAGACACTGTGCCAGTGGTGGCTGATACAGGGCAGTTTAAACAAAGGAAGGAAGTAACTAGCTCGTTCTGGACCTTCAAATCTCTGCCCAAATGTTCCCCCTCAAGCCTCCCCTGACTGCCCCATCTAAGTTAGGTTCCACAGTAATTGCTATGTCATAGTTTGTATGCTTCCTTTGTAGGACTTATCACCACTAGTTTGTTTGTTTGTCTACTTATATATTAGACTTCTGTCCTCCACAGTGTAAACTTTATGAAGGTTTACATGTCTTGTTTGTAAACATATTAGCTACTCAACTAATGCATGGACGAGACATGCATTAGTTAAGGTAGTATGACTTGATGGCTTAAGGTAAATAGGAGCTTTACTCTTAGTGATATAAAGTACAGTTAGAGTGAAACCACCAGCCAGTCTATAAGAACTAAATCATGTACACCTATCTAGATGCAAGAATACATATTAATATATATTATTGAGATGTATATTAACACTTTCTAGTGGTACATGCTAACACATGTCATGCAGAACTATAGATTGAATGTATGTGTCCCCCTCCCAATTCATATGTTGAAACCCAACCCTTTGGGAGGTGCTTGGGTCATGATGGTGGAACCCTCATTAATGAGATGAGCACCCTTATAAAAGAAACCCCAAAGAGCTTCCTCACCCTTTTCAGCATGTGAGGATACAGCCAAAAAGACGAACACCTATAACCCAGGAAGTGAGCCCTTGTCAGACACCAAATATTCTGGCACCTTGATCTTGGACTTCCCAGCAACCAGACTGTGAGAAATAAGTTTCTGGTGCTTATAAACCACCCAGTCTATGGGATTTTTGTTACAGCAGCCCAAAAGGACTAAGACGTATAAGTATACATATTAACACACATTACAAAGGTACTTATTAATGCATGTTATGGAGGCTCATGCTAACACACCATAGGAGTACACATTAACATATTATGGAGGTACATGTTAACACGTTATGGGAGTATGTGTTAACACACTATAGAGGTACGTGGTAACGTGTTATGGAGGTACATGTTAACACATATTACAGAGGCACACGGCTAACACAGTTATGGAAGTACATGTTAGCATATGTTACGGAGGCACATTGCTGACACACAGCATGGAGGTGCATGTTAACACATGTGCATGAGCTTATTAATACATGTTATGGAAGTACATGCTAACACATGTCATGGAGGCACATGTTAACACATGTTATGGAAGTACATATTAAGAGCTGAGGAAGCACTAGGGATGGATCAACTAACTTTACTTAAGAATGAGTAAATGATGTTTGACTTGGGTATTATATGACAAATTAAAGTTTTCCAGGTAAAAAATATTCAATATAGAACACAAAGCTGAAGATAAGCTAAAGGGCTAAAAGTGTGATAAAAACTATAAAATAAAAGGCTTGTAGACCTAGCATCTCAGGTCTGAAAGAGAGGCCATCACAGCTCTGCTTGTGGATAGGACTACTTCCAAGTTGCTGTTAATGAGCCAACCAGAATCTATGTCACATTTTGTTTCCCTTTAATTTTTTAAAAAGACCCTCTTTAGGGCTTCCCTTGTGGTGCAGTGGTTGAGAATCTGCCTGCCAATGCAGGGGACACGGGTTCGAGCCCTGGTCTGGGAAGATCTCACATGCCGTGGAGCAACTAGGCCTGTGAGCCATAACTACTGAGCCTGTGCATCTGGAGCCTGTGCTCCGCAACAAGAGAGGCCGAGACAGTGAGAGGCCCGTGCACCGTGATGAAGAGTGGTCCCCGCTCACCGCAACTAGAGAAAGCCCTCGCAGAGGAACGAAGACCCAACACAGCCAAAAATAAAATTAATTAATTAATTAATTTTTTTAAAAAAGACCCTCTTTATAACTATTGCAATCCCTTCTTTCTTTGGTCTAGATGTGGCACAAAACCTGCAAATCTGGATATGGAGGGAAGGATCGTTGGGGAATCATGGAAGTAGTACTGGTCAGTTTTGGTCCTCAAGGCTTGATTGGGAAGCACACTGGCTGCCTGGAGAGGAGCTGGGGAGAGAAGCGACATGATGATCATAGCATGAAAAAGGCAGTGGTGGTGGTTATGAAGTCAAGACACAGGGGTACTTCTAGGAGCCCTGTTTCTTTCAGGGTAAAAGATGAAGTCACTCCTGGTGAGCAGACAGCCTCTACAGAGGGTGCAATCATGCCTCCGGGAGAGGAGGATAAGCTGCCCTTGTCCACCTGTGCTACATTGGCCATGCATGAGTAAATGAGTGCTAGTACTTTAAATGATAACTGGGACTTTTCAGAATTTATAGCTTTGTTATATAATCTTCAGATTAAATATATGCAGTTTTTCATATTGAGTACACCTCAGCCTGTACCAGTATCTTGAGGGTGCATTTAACTGAAGAACATTAGGCTTCCTATAGTGGTTTGTTGATTGAGTTGAAACACTCAAACAGTGACCTCAGTCCTTGTGTTAGAAGAGATTCGTCACAAGTTTTACATATATGTCAAACATAATCCCAACTTCTAAGGTACAGTTAGAGTATACCAATGAGGCAACCCATAAGTATTTTTTGAATGCATACTCATCATTCATTTGTTTATTCACTGAATTATTTTTTCAAATTCTAGTCATGTGTCTGTATTTTTTTGTTTGTTTAACACTTTGCCAGGTTTAATAAGCATAAAAAGTGGTCCTTAAAGAGGATTCATTCTAATGCCTTTGGCATACTTGTTGACACATAGAGTTAGTAATTACAGAATTTTTAGCCAGACTGTATTTGTGAACTGGTACAGAACCAGTACAGAAGGCATTTCAGTGTCCCTCTTACAGCAAATAATGCACAGCGATCCTCTAACACCCAAAGCTTCCAGGAAGGAGGGTATACCATGAGTGGCTTTGAAGTTAATGAAAGTCTAATAAATTTTGGATTTTGGTAGAAACATTTCTATTGAATATATATAGTAATGCTACATATTGGTGTAATGTAAAACTGAACTCAGAGAAATTTTTTTACAATTACAAAGTGTTCCTTAAATTTACTATGAATGCACTGAATGAGTTTATTGAGGTAAACACTCATGTTACTCCTGAAATAACATAAAGAGGGGTACACCTGGCTCAGCAAAATGTATCAATTACTGAAGGACTCTTTTTCTACTCTGAATAGGTTCATTATAGAGTTCTGAAATTTTAATTGACTTTGGTGTTTGATATGCCTTTGAGCAAATCAGAGCCCTATTGCCTACCATATATTGATATTTCTTTCACAGAGAAATTTACTAAAAATTATAAAAAGAAAGAACTCCTCTATGACTTAAGCTAAATGTTAGAGCAGCTCACTGTTCATTCCTGTCTGACTCTGCACAGTGCTGCCAGCCACCCTCCTGGCCTGTATAATACAACCAGACACATGTGGGTGTGCTACTCAATCGCTGTTCCTTGCGCACAGTTTCAGCTCAGCATTGTACGCTGTAGATATCCTTGCTCTCAGTGAATGTCTCCCTCTTTTGCTTTGCCTTTGTCATTAGTCTGAAAACGTGGAACAAGTTATCTGACTACGATCTTTAGTTTCTCTTCAAGGTTGTGATTTTTAGATTTGCTACTTGTGGCCACCTCAGGTAAACATTCCACCTGAACTTCTTCACCCCTGAGAGACCTTCTCTTTACCTCTTTCTCACATTTCTCACCTGGTGAGCAGACCCTGGGCAAATTTTCCTCTTTGCAGTGTAATTTGACTTTGCTAGTGGGTAGAACATTGCTGTTTTCAATTGCTGTTAAGAATTTTAGGTTTCCTTATTATGGAAATAATAAAAGATAAGTTAATTCAGTGATATTTAAAGTGCAATTATTTTTTAAAAAGGAGAAGACATCGGTACTTATATCTTTGAACTCTGTTTAAAAGAGGTTTGATGAATATGGAAGACCATCATGATTTTTCAGGGTACAGTGACACCAAGTATACATCTCTTCAGGTTCTTAGCTAAGTCCACTTTCCACCACCATATTGCTTCCACATTCTCAACTACATTATGGCTGTGATTAAATGATCTCTCACATATGAAGTACAATTGTAAAACTGAGCTCTCTGTTTGCTCCTTCTGGGTTTGCCACCAAGGAAGTTATTCAAGATACATATCAAATCTCCTGGATTGAGATGAATTGGCATGAAATATGATCTGAGGACCGTGAGGGATCTACCAGTATCTTTGCGTCACTGCAGTCTCATGGAGAGGCTTTTGCGAGTCCCTGTGGGCAGAGAGCTAGAGGCACGAGAAACCGTAGCTGCGTGGTCACAGATGTTGTAAACCCCTTCTTCCTCTGCGTGTCAGCAGTCTCCTTGGCAACACATTTTCTCTCTTGCCTTTGGAAATTGTTATTGAGTAGAAACAATTTGGGTTGTTATAGCAATGAAGATGACTAAAACCAAGGCCAAGAGATAACTGCTTTCCTCCCCAGTAGGAAAAGAGCTCTCCCATGAATGTACATTAGTCATTAGTTGAGCATTCCCCTCATACCTGATGGCTTTATAGGGACCCTCATGCTGAAGTCCCATAAGCTGGGTTTGAAAATATCTTGGAAACCCAAGTGAATTCTGCCAGGAAAAGGACAATTCAAAATTCATTATAAGAACCAATTCTAGGAAAAAATTCAAGAAGTATGGCCCACTTTCTAATTTGTTTCCTGTTAAACTGAAGGAACTATAAACTTATTAGCTACCCCTTCGAAAATGGAACAGTGCAGAACCACAATTATGTCACATTTTTAAAAGAACACAAGTTTGGGGAGACACTGTAAATATTAAACTTTAATTACTGATAAATAATATACCGAGTCAACCAAAGGATTTTCCTGGAGACTTGAAAGTAAAAGGAGGAAATGTATTCAAGTAGATAATCATTTATGTAATCCTTGCCAGCTATGAGTGCAAATGAGGTGACACCAATATTTTCCTGGCGTCTGAATTCACCTGGTAATGCAGCATTTTTATCATCACTTAAAATCTCTCATAGGATTACTGTTGAGCATCTGTGGGGATGTCACACATGAGACCATGAATGTGTTGTACACCAGGTTCTGCTTTGACCCTTCCCAGATGCCCATTTCCCTCCACAACCCATGAGGGCATCTCACATTAGTTTAAAATTTTATATTTTTTTTAATTTTAAAAAATATTTTTATGTAATAAAAATTAAAAGTCCTTGTCCAACCATCCTGGTGGGACACCTGTGTCTCTCACACAGATGACTCAAGTTAATGGGGAAGAAAGAACAAGGGGCCCAAGTCTGAGGTTATAAATAATAGAAAATAAAAGATCTTCCATCTCCAGCAGGGGGATAGATGAGAGGATGGGAGAGCAAGATGGAGTGGGGATGGGCAGGGGCAGAGCAGAAAACCACCACCCCTGCTGGACCCTGGCCCTGCCCACTTTGAGGCCCTTCCCATTCAAGGTGCTTGGCAGGAATTCCACAGCTCCCCAACCCCACCCCCCCAGTGGGGGAAAGGGGCTAAGGGGCTGGGGGCTGGGACTGCTCCGAGCTGCTGGGGGAAGAGACATAGATCACTCTTCCCTCCACTCATGGAGGTCTCAGGTCACAGCCAGGACAATCTTCAGTTCCCTGGGGGGTGGAAGGGGAGCTGCTGGGAGGGATGAGATTGAACTGGTTGGAGGGGAAAGAGAAGACAGCAGGCACATTAGAACCCAAGCAGCTGTCCCTTCATCCAGTGCCATCCAGTGTGGGTTGTTGGGGGAGTGTTGATAGGACCGGCCTCCTCAAGGCGTCTCATGGGGCTGTCAGAAGCACAGATCAATTGCCATTTCCCAGTGAGCCAGAGCTCTTCCTCATGTGCCCAGCTCAGCCCCCACATCCCAGCCTGGCGCTGTCTGCTGCGCTGACCTTACCTTGCCTAAGTCAGGAGACAGTTGGGTTCACTGAGAGCTGAGGAGGCAGTGGGGAGCAGGGCTGCTGGATCACAACTGAGGGAGGACAGAGGGAAGCAAAGAACAGAGCCAGGAGCAAGCCCCTGGTGGCAGCGACTGTGGCTTCTGCTCACCCTACATCACAGACAGGTGCAGGTCGGCAGGCACCCTGTGCAACAGCCCTGCCTCCAAGACCTCTCACTCCCCACCCAGAGCCCATGCATCCTGCCCTACCTGCAGTGCATCAGCCGAATTCCTCCATCTAATGAGAACTCATGAATCCTGTCATCAGCTCCTCCCGGAAATCCAGGCGCCTGTCCAGGCTGCTCACCTTGGGAGTGTCCGATGTAGGGGTAGGGTGAGGGTATGGAAGCTGAGAATGCAGGCACCCCACTCTGGGGCATTGCACATTGAGGGGAGCCCCCATGGCTCTGGGGTGGGTGCAGCGGCATCATCTGGGGCAGGTGGGGAGCCCCAGGGTGAGGAGGCTGGGCTACTGTTATTCCAGTTTGGACATGGGCGTGGGTAACATGGGCCATATTGGTGACACCGTGGGGCAGCTGCTGGTGGGCATGGATGCAATACACAGCGGCTGGTTGGGGGAAGCTGCTCTGAAGAGACTGGGCAGAAGGTCCCAGTGGCAGAGAAGGCGGTGTACCTGTCAGGACCCCTGGGTGGTACAGATTCTGCTATGGCTATACACTGCCCAGGTGTGGGGCCTGCCCCACCTGGTGCTGGATGGGACCAGGGTCCACATGCTGGGACTGCAGTTGGCTCCCAATAGGCATGGTGGCTGGTTGCGGCTGGTGGGCATGGAGCTACATGGCATGGTGCAGATAGGACTGGTGAACAGTGGCATAAAGGGTTTGGGGTGTGGGCTGCTCTGCAGAAGTGTACTGAAGGGTGAAGGGTGACACAATGGCCTGGGGATGGCTCCCTGATGTCAGCATGCATGGGTTGCTTTGAAGCATGGGGGCAAACACTGGCTGTGAGGGTAGGGGGCCATGGGCTGCATCATGGTGGGCTGGCCTGGGAACTGCTGTGGGTTGTAGGGGATGTAGGAAGAATAAGGTGTGGCAGCCACCAGAGGTGGGCCAGAAGCAGTGGCAATGGCCTGCATCATTAGAGGGGCTGAAGCTGGCTGGTGTTTGTCCGAGTGCTGGGAGGGCAGGGAGCCTTTTGCTCCCTGGTACTTGCCCTGCTGTCCAGGCATTAAGTTGGACACAGGATTTGTGTCCTGAGGTGCCTGAACATCTGGTCCCATGTGTATCTGAGGTATGTAGGAAATGTACTGGGGGCTTTATAGCCCACTCTGACCTGCTGTCAGCACCGGGATGGAGGGAGTTGAATGAGTCCGGGGCCCAGGAGAAGTTGGAGTACTGGTTGATTTATTAACAGACAGCAGGGGATTAGTGGGATTGAACTCCTTGGCCTTAGGGTTCAGTGTTGACTTCTTCACTTGTTCAGCAACAGGGCCCTCATCCTTGTGATCTCTTTGGCTTGGGCAAGGCAGTGGGGGCTGATCCCGCCCCTCGGTGCCTCCTGCTGGTGGCAGGGGTAGTTTGTCCTCCTCAAGCGATACAGATTCTAAAAGGAAGAAACAGCCCGCATGGGGTCTGAAGCCAAAAGACCTCCTTCTCCTTCCCTTTGGTCTCCTTCTTTAGGATCTGGGGAGGAAAAGGATCCAGGCTGGTCTCAAGGGAGCTATTGGGCTGAAACTTAAACTGGGCCCCAAACTTTCTCAGTTCTTCCAGTTGAAAGCGTTCCTGTTTGTTCTGAAGGCCAGGGACTTTCCCAGCTATCCAGGATAGCACCTGGAACTGCAGCGTTCTCTCAGGTTACTTGGCCAGGAGTTCTTTTACATCTCTGGGGGCCAGTGAGATCTTTGGAGAAGCTGGGGAAATGGAGCCTACTCCAGGATCCCCAACTGATGACATCACGGGGATGGAAGCTGAAGAGGTCGGTACTGCTGAGCAGATGGGAGGCTCAGGACAGGAAGCTGAAACTGGGGCAGGGGCAGCTGACTTGGGAGAGCACAGGGGGTACAGCCAGCCCACTGCAGGAGCAGGTGGAACAGAAGCTTCTCCAGAAGGCCTGTTGCTGGGGGAAGACAGAGTCTTGGTACCTCTCAGAGGCCACTGTGCCTTAGGGGACATGCGGGAAGGGCCTCCATTGATACTGTGTGTCTCAGAACCTGGGCTAGGACTGCTATTGTCAAGATGGTGAAGACGAAGAGGTGGCAAAGAGCTAAGACCAGGCTGGCCGGCACGAGAACTACTCCATCAAACTCCTCCCCTGGGACATTCCTGAACTCGATGGGGTAGAGGGATATACTTTCCCTCTCTAGATGCCAAGCTGGGGCTCTCTCGCCCTGAACCCCGTTGCTGAACTGCACTGTTCTCCTCCTCGGTGTGCCCTTCATCGTTCTCCATGGCGATCCACAGGCAGTACTGGGGGCTCGATTCAGTCTCTCAAGTCAACTGGGCTGCACACAGCTCTCGCTGATGAAATTCTTCTGAGTTGTCCTTCTCTAAGGGACAAGAAGAGAGACTGCTCTCATAGGTGATCTTTACACTGTAGTTCTCTTCATTGAACTGGAACATTTCATTGGGGTCCCATCAATTGGACATGTCAGACTCCAGGTCATAGTCATCACAGTTGCTGTCGACCCCCTCCCAGCACTGGAGCATCTTCTCTTTGTGCTCCCCACTCACTTTTGAGTTCATGGCAATGGCTGAATCAGTGAACTTGTAGTGAACTTTAGTAGCATAATTGAAGTCAACATTTCAATTGGAAGTGGACAAGCATGACATCACTTGACTCAAACACCAAGGTGTCCACAATGTCTTCCTGACGAGGGCCACCTGCTGGCTCCGATGCTTTCTGGTGCACAGTGTCTACTGCCAGTTCGAACTTTGAGCTCAGCATCTTGAACATACCTTCACAGGTGGTACCATTCTTCACCTTTACATCACAAGTGGAGCCCACAACAGTTGTAAGGAAATGCAGCATTCTGGAATTGCTGTCACCCTCAAACACCGGTGACTGTGGGGTGCCTTTCCTGTGCTTTGTCCCCTGGCGCTGCCTGTGGCCGCTGCCCTGGCCTCTCCTGATGTTTCTGCTGTGGTGGCAGTGGCTGCGGCACCGAGATGCCCTCGGCTCCGGCGGAGCCCCGCTCCCAGCAGCGGCTGCAGGCCCCAGGCAGGGGGAAGCGGCCACAGGAAGCCCTGGGGCAGCCGAGGTGGAGACCAGGGGCCCCCAGGAGGCCGCCGTTGGGGAGGCTGGTGCTCTTGGGAGGCCAGTGGCCACGGCCTGTTGCATGGGGGCGGCTGCTGGGGCTCGAGGTCTGTTGTGGCGGCTGAAGCTTCAACTTGAGGGCAGCGTCCGGAAGGGGAATTAGGGGGAAGAGAGGGAGAGAGGAGGCCTGGGCTGGGCCCCTGCTGGAGAGCGTGGGAAGCGAGGGGGACTGGGAAGCTGGGGCCCCACCGCCGCTGGCGGGCAGGGGCGAGCCCTGCGGTGTCGGGAGCTCCATTCCTTTAATTCCAGATAATTTTATCTCACCATAACACATTATTATGACTCAAAGTATTTTATTGACCACCCTAACAAAACATGTATGTAAGTTGAAATTTAATTTTTGCACATGACCATATGACCTAGGGACTAATAGATTTCTTCCGGATTAAGAAACCCCAAAGGAAGCAGATGCTCAGCCTGGAGGAGGCATAGTTTCACATCCAGCAGGCAACATGAGAATTTCTATGCGGTGCTTGTACAATCTCATGTCTCTGGTACTTGGCCAAAAACCAACTGTCATCCATCAGGGGCATCCTCCCTCTGAACAAATAAAACTAAACATAGCAGGTGACCACTATGATCAGCAAGCATCGTTTACCCGAGTAATTGTGCCTATAAGCACTTAAGTAAGATGCATGTTCCTTAAGCTTGCAGATTCAAGCTCCGTTATAGAACAGTCACCCTGCATGATCTGAAGCCTGAAAAGCTGGTCTTCAGGGAGAGACATCAGAGAACTCTGCCCTTGAACCATGATGTAAAGAACATTATGATGTACTATTAACAATTGACACAGCAGCAAAACTCCAAGATGGTCATTAGATTCATGTTTCTTAATTAAGAAGACATACACCATTTCCTCTAGAGCACTGGATGTCCAGTCCATCAGTAGTCTGTAAACTGACAGCTACACGGGTGAACAGTATCCTCCCAAGACTCTCTGATCAAGTTGATTACTGCAGACACAGACTTTCTGTCCAAGGCAACAGAACATAATTTTCTGATTCGCTGGTACAATTTTTCTTTGCTTACTTCTAGTCTTGGTTATTATTATTGTACTTTGACACCCTCTGTTAATTGAATAAAGGTTTTTCAACATACTCTCCATTATTTATATTCTGTTATTTTTTTACTCCCTAAGGTCTTCTGCCCCTTAAGGAAAAACAAACTGTCTTGCTCATTTGTCTCTTAGCTACTGTGGTAGTTAATTTTATGTATCAACTTGACTGGATCAGGGGATGCCCAGGTATCTGGTGAAACTATTTCTGGGTGTTGTCTGTGAGGGTGTTTCTAGATGAGACTAGTATCTGAGCTGGTGGGCTCAGTAAAGTAAGTTGCCCTCTCCAACTGCTGGGCATCATCCAATGTGTTAAGGTCCTGAATAAAACAAAAAGGTGGAAGAAGGAGGCATTTGCCCCTTTTTCCTGCCTCATTGCTGCTGAGCTGGGACATCTCATCTCATCTTTTCCTGCCCTCAGGCTGGCATTTACACTATTGGCTTCTCCAGTTCTCAGGCCTTCAGGCTTGGACTGAACTACACCACTGGCCTCCTGGGTCTGCAGCTCGTGGATCATGGGCCTCCTATAGCCTCTATAACTGCATGACCCAGTTCCTCATAATAGATCTCCTTTCATATCCTATTGGTTCTATTTCTCTGGAGGACCCTGACTAATACAGCTACAATTCTGAATTTAATTCATTACTAGACTTGTCTTCTTCTATCTGATTCTGCTGACAGAAGAAATACAAGTTATTCCTTTTAACATTTCAGAAGGTAGATTTCATCCTATAGGCCCCTTCTCGTTCTTAAATTTCAGTCACATAATGCATTCCAAACTTCAGCCTTGTGAAAAGTGGACCTTGACTCCACATCAACAAAATGATTTTTCTCAGGTCATCACAACCCTGTCAACAAAACCTACCACACCAGGAATGGGAACCAATATTGGAGCTATCATAGCTATAATTATCCGTCTGTTCTCTTCAGAGCTGTTTACCTTAAAGGAACAATGACTGGTTCACTACAGTTGATATAAACACTATGCATATACCCAATAGTATCTGTGCCCCTTTCAGGTACTTCTAATGAAAATACCTTCTGCTCTGGAAGCTCCACAAACTAGGTTAAATTTATTATCCAGTTGATGAAATAAAATTTATGTTTTAAGGTAGGACAAGAAAAAATTAAACATAAACTTCTCTCTCTGTGTTAGTTTGGGTCTTCTCCCTCCCTAATGTGCAGGGTGCATCTGCCATACACATTAACCAGAGCCCCTCAAAGATGGAAGAGCCTGCTCAACCTTAAAGATCAATTTTATTTCTTTCTTCTGATGTAACTTCTTAAAAGAATAGTGTTCTTTCCCAGCTCTGTAGGGGATCATGGTGACTTGCTGTTTCTTTGTATGTGTTTACCTGGACTATGTATCCTTGGTGAACTTTATGTAAAATATATCATTTTGATGTATGATCCTTTGTCTCAAAAATGTATATGACTTTGCCTTCCAACTTCTAACAGGTGGAACAGTTCTCACAGCTTGCTGAGAATCTGCTTCCCTGGTTATAATCCTCAGCTTGGCTTGAATAATATTCCATTTTTTCTTCTTATCTTGATAGTAAATTGAATTTTCATTGACACAGTGTTGTCACAAATAATCACATAGCCATTGATTTCCTCTTAGCTAGCCAAGGGAAAATTGATGCTGTAAGAAACACTTCTAACATAAATATTATACCTAGGTAAATACTACAGGTAAGTGAGCACATGGTTTGGGACATTACTCATGCCCAAAACTCTAAAACAGGTCAGGATAATTTAATAGGTCACTACCACTTTCACCCTCACCCCTTATTATTTGAATCTGAAACAGTTTTCATTGTTGGACCAAAAAGGGAGAGACTGAGGAAAACAGTAGAGACATGAGGGGCTAGAAAGCAACTTGCTTAACCTCCATACCCTTAAGGACAGCAATCTTCTGAACAAGGAATTTTTTCAGTATTTTCCTTAGATTTTAAATATCTTTCCTCTGATTTCAAACAATCCTGAGGAAACGGTTTTGAGAAGCACTGGTTCATCCTTCACTTTTACTTGTAACAGCTCTCTCACAGGTAATACAGTGTCTCATTTTATGTCAGACAAGGAACTGAAATAAAATCTTGGAGGTTTTATGAAAAGGGTGTGAATTGGCAATAGTCAAACCACTAAGCCACCTCTACTTCCACCCGTTTTTTCCTACCTCCCAACCACACTTCATGTTCTTCAAATACAAGCATGTGCATATGATGTGTTCTAACATCTCTGAACTGCTGTAAGAATGCCTCAGTAACCAATATTCCTTCCAGGGATTATCACAGGTTTTTATTTTTGTATGAGAATTACTAGATTGCCCTCAACATGTCCAAACAGTCAAATCTTTAAAAGCCCTCAATCCATATTCTGATCTTCTCTAGCAAACCAGTTTTTATTTAAAAACTATTACCCTTAAATAGAGAAAAATCATATAAATCTATTTATTTCACCTTTATTATTTATTAGTTTCTCTTTAATAGACAAACATTTATTTATTTATAAATCACTTTTTGTTATAACTTAATGGTATTACTTATTCTAAAGGTGTTGATCTAATAACTCAAACTTGGATGAGAGAAAACGCTAAATTAAAAGTGTGAAACTTTTTTTATTTATTTGTGTTTATACTCACAGAGAAGCTTTGTAGGGCAATGAGAAGAGCTTGGACTCTGGACTCCAAATACATGATTTCAAGTCCTAGGAATATCCCTTGCTGTGACCTCAGGCAATTTAATGAAACCTGTTACACCTTATTTAAAAACAAAAACTGGATATACTCCAATGTAATTCAAGATGAGGCATTTTACTCTCATTAATAAAACTTATAAGGATAAATTGTAGTCCAGGACACTTTATAGACAGACTCAGGCACAAAATATCCTTTCCAAGAGGGTAGTGTATAAGTGGTGAGTTTTCCATGACCCCTGATGGTAAGAGTTGGGGGTGGAGAACCTGGGAGAATACTTTAGAAACAGATCTCTACCCTCGCCCACCTGGGAATTCTAAGAGCAGGGAGGGGAGAAGATTTGAATCTGCTGACAGATTGAAACTTCAATATCAACCAGATTTTTAATACTGGAAAATAAGATATGAGTGACCCAAAAGCTCTGGTGTTTATGCAAGATTATCTGTCAGAGATGAGAAAACCAACAGAGCTAGTCTGAAGGGCAGATTTGAAAACAGCACTGAAGCTATTTATTAATTGTACACCGCTAAGTCTAGCCACTCCAATAAATGTTCTATCTGTAAAGCACCTGGCACATAGAATGAGCTCAAGATATGCTAGTTCCTTCCCTCTTACTAGTTCTGGGTCCTTCACAAGCTCAGTCCCTCTGAGGGTCCTCACCTATGACACACAGGGAGTTACCACGAAATCCAAATGAGATCAGGGGTTCAACTGCTGCCTCATTCACACACTTTCTGGTTCCTTGAGTTCCTTTCCTTCTTTACATCCATTCATTGTTAATGTGAAGTCTCAAAACCAAGGAAATAATACCCAGAAAGGATATGGAAAAAAAAAAAAGAGAGCTGAATTTTAAATTGGCTGTATTCTGATCCTCACAATTTAAGTTTAACATATTTTAACACTGTTCAGGTATTACAAGCTTCCAAAGGAGCAAAGAAAAGAATTCTCCTTCTCTTTGGCAGTTATATCAAATTGAGGATTTAGTTCTTACAGATTTTCTTTTACATGTGCTTCTATAAACTCACAAATCTATAAATGTTAGCATGATTAACAGTTTTGAACTATTTCAATAAACTCTTGCTAATTGTAACTAAGTGAAGAGAAACAGCAGGTTATTGAAGGGAATCAATAAAAATGTATCTGTAAACAATTTTAAAAGACATAAAATCAATGAAGTAAGTGGATTTTATTTGAAAAGTATTTTTCAGAGGAAGTGTTTTGTTGAATACATAAGATTCCCAAAGAACACATTAGTATTTTATATAAATAGTTGAAAAGAGCTTGAATGTGTTTGGAAAGTTCATTCTCTCACAAAATTTAAGTATTCTACCTGATGACTTAGTATTTTGTTTAGCAGATTTTTGTCCTTAATTAATATGACATTAAAGTTTAGGCTTATTCTAATTATCTCAAATTCTAAATCTGTAGAATTGAATGTAAAATCAAAAAATGAATATTGTTTTGCTTCAGTTATAATTTCCATCAACATGAGGAGATACTGGGTAAACAGAAAAGGCAGTGCTGGATGGGGTGAGACCCACAAGAAAGAAGAAACCCATAGCACAACTGAGTGTAAATCAGGGCCTGGGTCCTGGACCTGAAGCTCTGACACCAGTGCTATGGTGGCCTAGGGTGGTAGACAGAAGACTTTAACCAGGCAGGCAATCAATCATTGGGGGTCCAAAAGGACACAGCAGCATGTCTCCCCCATTGTAAAGAGCAGAGTCACAGGGGCTAATATGGAAACTGCTGGCAGGAAGTCTGACAGCAGGAAGCAGGGAATCCAGATATTTGGCTGGGGGTTCAAGGCAAAAACTTCAGTCTTTGAGTGCACCTAAAGATGGCAAAATAGGTTCCTGAAAGTTCTGGGAAGTTTAGTCCTGGAAATGTTATCAGAACTAGAACACAAAGTGAGCACCAAATTAGCTCCAAGTGTGTTTAGTCCCAGATCATAGCACTAAACCCCTTTGGCCTAAATCAGAAATGGTTCTAGCAGTTGGGGTTACATTGAACTTGCAAGTGGATTCAAGAGAACAGGAATTTAATCAGGGTTTTGGTATGTGCTTTCAGATTTATGTTAGATCCTTGAGAGAACTATTCATCATCCTGACTTATTTTTTTCCAGCTCAAAGATGAGATTATTTTTGGGTACATTCCTTAAGGGAAAGTTGAGAGAATTTAATGTGATTATGGCCCTTGAGTTCTTTGCATTTATTTTTCTAAAGTGGGAAGTCTCAGTGCTAAAGCTTGGTTTAGACAAGGCTTAATTGGAAGTAGTTTATGTGCATATGTGCTACTGTGAAGTGTGCCATCCTTAGAAAGTGTCACCTTAAGCTTTACTGAATGAAAGAACCTATTCTTATCAACACCAGTGGCCCTCAGATTGTATATTTATACACACATGAACACACAGAGACACTCTTTGCAATTGCACTCTTTCTCTCTCTGTACATAAATAAGTATGTATGTTTAAATAGAATCTATATACATACATATCCCGTGCAAGCCTACTCTTTATGCAATATGGAAAAAAGCAACAAATTTCTAAAATTAAATGAACAGAAAGAGGAGTGTTTACTTTGTCCAAAGCTTAATGCAATCACTTCTTAGCCTTTTACAAGAAAGAGGCCAGAATTCAATTGCAAGTTTTCTACACAGTTTATTAAGGTAGAAGATAAAATACATCCTCCAATCAGAGAGGAAAATTGAGAATGAAAAAAATAATAAACTGTGACAAGAGCTGCCTGGGACCCTTAATGGAGCGTAAGTGTTCCTAACATCTGGGGCAGAAATAAAAGTAATTTCTACAGCATGGAAAATGGAAACAGACTCATTTCACTGGGAATCCTCTCCCCCCTTCTATGTGCATTGTTGTGAAACCCAAATGTCCACTCTTGTTTCTCCCTACTTTCCCTTTTCATTTCTATCATGCTCTTTAGAAAGAACTCCAGTTATCAATTTCTTATTTGCTCTACCACCCTTTAACTTTTCTTTCATTTATTCTCCTTTTAGTTTTATCCAGTCATATTTCCCACTTTCCTCTCCTTCATTTCTATTGTTTTAACTGTTGATGTTCAGTGGAATACCACTCTATTATTCTTTCCCCTTCTGTCTCCAAATTCAATATTATACATACTTGAAATATGTCATGAGAATTTGTTTCAACCTCAAATATTAAATGGAACTTCTTCTCTCTCTCTCTCATTACAATTAGAAAAGATGTTGTATTAGCTAAACTGCCTTTTGAACCATCATTTTATCCCAGAAGCAATGTAGTGCATTTAGTTCCTTTGGGCAGACCTCCACTTCTACCAGACATTTTAGATTTCTTCTTTACCAGTTCCTCATGAAGTTTACTTTATATTGTCTAGAATAATTTTCTTAGAGTCTTCAGTTGAGACCAAAACTCTTGGTTTTTCAGAGTAAGACTTGATCATCTAATATGCTTAAGAACTGGCACACCTCCAACCCTCTGATTTCCCTTCTCTTTTAGCCTTGTACCCTGCTCCTTCTCACACTCCGTATCCTTGGAAGCCCCTAAAACACTCCTTGCACTCGGAGATCTCATTCACTCTCATAGATTCAACTATATGAGTTATTTTCAAATCTACCACCAGTCTCAAAATTACCAACAGAATTTCTTAATCCTACATTCCCAGTTGTCTGTAAATTATTTTCATCTGAGTACCATGAAAATTTCAACCTTCATGTGTTCTAAACCAGTAACTTTCAATTTTTTCTAAACACAGATTCCTTTCTATAATGTGTCTTAAATGGAAAACCAGTATTTTCTCAGATTAAAGCTAATAGAATAGCAGGTACTTATTATGAAGTCCTTAAAGGTGACAAATGGGCCATTTTGTTATATGTACACATACTGATACATACAGAAAGAGTTATGGGTAACAAATAAGTTATATTTCTGTATCTTGGTTTTGCACACACAGTGTAGATGGACAATGTGCCCATCTCAGTAGACCTAAATTTAGAAAAGATCACTGAGAAACAACAGTCTCTCAGCAATATTTTTGTAAGAATTCATATTTGTGTCCAAATATGAACGCATAGCAGGAACATGCAGATTTATTCTGAAGTCTGCACAAAGAGTGAGTTGGCGTGGAAGCTCATATTAATGCCATTGGTGGCCCCATTGAGCTTAAATGTAGATATTATGCAACAAGTTTCATGAGTGTGTTGTTTTATATTAAAATTTGTTGAGTTAATTTTTAAATTATGTTCTATTACTTCCAGAAACTGTGAAATTTCAGCTTTTAAGGAACTATAACAATTTACAAATCACAGTTTAAAAGCCATTCTTTTAGTTGAATGAATGAAATCATTCCTCACCGACACTATTTTCTGATCATAATCTCTATATTCTTTTGGTAAAATGATCACTGCCTCTTATGTTTTCTTCGCATATAACCACAATTTATTTCATTGCTAACTTCAATGTATTACAATTTTTTCTGTCCTTTTTTTTCTACTTCAATAATATTTCCCTTGTCTAGGCTCATATTAATATTACCCCACATCTGTATTGCCAAAAATAGCTTCTTACATGGGCTTCCTGTTCTCCACCACCTTTTCTTCCAATTTATCCTTCACTCTGCAACCTGATGAAAATACCACTGTTCTCACACTGGTGCCTTACTCACGAAACTTCAGTAGCCCTCTACTGTTCCAAAACTAAATGCCAAATACTTCTGCTTAATTTATAAGGTTATTCATTATTTAAAAATCTTAATCTTTACATCTCTAACAGTAGACACACAAATACGCACAAATACATGCACACACACACCCCTAACTGAAACATTTCTCCCTCACTCCACATCTATCATATCCATATCAAAATCTGTTCTAGGATCTTCCTTTATACCTTTCCTAACTACACAGAAGCACTCCATTTTAGCCCTTGTGGTCTACACCACTTTTTCAGCAGATAATTATACACTGTTGACTTGTTCTCTTCATTTCATGTCTCCTCCAGCCTAGACGATATGTATTTCAAGAAAAGGAACCTCTGTTTTCTTCATCTCTACTCTCCTCCACCCCACACATGCTCAGAGTGACCACAATAGGCTTGGCATGTGGGAGTAGCCTCTCAAAATCTCTTGAACATTGTCATCTTTTAATCTTCCTATTGAATACTCTTAATTCTTTTATTTTTTTCCTTCATGTATCTTCTTTTTTTTTTTTTATTACCTTTGTGACTTTCTCAAGATCTGTGTACACATTCTGTATAACTCAGTTTAGCCACATTACATTTAACTCAAGCCCTGAGATAGGGAAGAACTTTCAATACTACTGATTTTCAGATTCCCTTGTGGAGTAGATAGGATGCAACCTTCTTAATCAAAATAGGAAAATTAAATATAACCTTTTACATACACACACACATGCCCACACAAGAGTCATATGAACCCCTAGGAAGGTCCTCTGTCCTATTCTCATTCTGAGAACCAATGCCTGGAAGGATTACTAATGCGCTTTGTTATATCTCTCAAATGGGTTGAAATGAAGGGGGAAAACAAGTATGGAAGAATTTAAAATTAAAAGAACAAAATATTTGATTACATTACAATTTGAGACTTTTATCATAAACATAATTAAAATCAAATAACAATCAGATTTAGATTTTTTTCTTACTCCTTCCCTTGATTCAGCCCTGGAGAAACTACAGAAAATAGAAGGAATCAAAGATCCAAAAAAAATAACACCTATGAGAGCTCCATACAGACTGAAAGCATCTCAGAAAGAGTAAAGAGGAATGGTGGTGCAGGAAGCATCTGCCTCTGGCTAAGAGCATCCGGGCCCATCTTTGAGAGACTATGTTGGAGATGTATTATGTTTTCTTCTTCTCTCCACGTTGCCTTAGACAGTTATTGCCTGCCCCATCACCACAGAAATTCCCTCGAGCCTAGACTGCTTGGTCTTGAGGAAACAGATGAATATCAAACAGAATTCAAGGGTAGTTCAAAAATCATCTGGGCAGGGAGCTGGTGTAAACAGGGTAGGCAGGCTAGCTACCCTCAGGCATTCATTATTTGCCTCCTCTCTGCTCCAAACAGCAGGGTTCACATCATTCCAAAGAAATGACCTCTTCTAAGGCTGCTTCTATCTAAGGTGATCTTAAAGGTGAATTCTTCAGATCTATTGGTCCACCTAGTGACTCTGTAGCTGTGTGCACTGGTGTCCCTTCCCTCCCTTTCCTTAAACTCACAGAGATGACAAGTACTTACAGGCCTTTGGTTTTTCCCCAATACATATTAAAAGTTAGAGCAGGAAGACATTCTAAGAGAATATGAACTTACAAGCCAACATGACTAGACTCTTAGAAGAACAATCTTTTCAGCAAAGAAAGCAAAATCAACAATGAATATCACAAGAAACAGTTATTAAAATAGACAAACATTTTAAACAGTCATGATAAATGCTCTTAAAATGATGAATATTAGTAATATTTAATAGGATGAAGTCATAAATAGAAAAAAGTAGAAATGTTAATTTTCAAAAATAAAAGTTATAATAGTTTAAGATGAATAGCAGGATGAAAATAGTAGAGAAATCAATTAGTGCACTTTTAGACTATTTTGAAGAAATCTTCCTGAGATTAGCATGAAAAGGAAAAGGGAAATGAAATATAAAAGGATAGCTAAGAGATATGGAGAAGAAAAGCAGAACTACCAACATATGGAAAATAAGAATACAGTAAAAAGATAAAATAAAAATAGAATTTTTAATGAAATATAAGGACATCAGAAAGTTCTAAAATCTTCCTATAAAGAAATAAGAATCAGATCTATTTGAGACTTCTTAACAGTAACTTTGGTGACAGGAAGATAACGAAGCAATATTTTTTAAGTATTTAAATAAATCAACTTTGATCTATAATTTTTAATCAGCCAGATTGTCATTTAAATGTGAGACATATGCACAGCTACCTTTCCCAGAGCTTTCTTTGGAGTTAAGTGTTTCCCTGTGTTTATATTTTGGCCAAGGGAAAATGGGCAGAAGTATGCCACTTCTAGGCCTTGCCAATAAAAGTATGTGATTCTTCTCTACCCGTATATTGGTTACTATTGATTCCCAAGGCAGTTGGGGAGCTATGTGTTGGATGTAGCATTTCCTCTGTCAGCCCAGGTCCCTGTATGACCATATGGAACACACCACCCTCCCTGGAGCTGATTGTTCTTTGTGTGAGGAAGAAATTTTTTTTTATTATGTAGAATCATTGTTGTTTTGTGGATTATCTATAATAGCAACTTATTGTGCCTCAATACAAAGAATTTTATACAAGCAGACCTAATTTTATTGCACTTTGCTTTATTGTGCTTTGCAGATATTGCATTTTTAACAAATTGAAGGTTTGCGGCATTGAGTAAGTTTACTGGTGCCATTTTTTGCAACAACATTTTCTCACTTTGTGTCTCTGTGTCACATTTTTGGTAATTCGCACAATATTTCAAACTTTTTCATTATTATTTCATTATTATTATTATATTTGTTATGGTGATCTGTGATCTGTTTAATTTCTACTACAATTTGCTGAAGGCTCAGATGCTGGTTAGCACTTTTTAGCAATAAACTATTTTTAAATTAAAGTATGTACATTCTTTTTTAGACATAATGTTTTGCACACTTAATAAACTATAGTATAAGGTAAACATAAGTCTTATATGAATTGGGAAACAAAAAATCCATGTGACTCTCTTTATTGTGATATTAGCTTTATCACAGTGGTCTGGAACTGAATTTGCAATATCTCTGAGGTATGCCTGTATTCTGGTAAAAGAATAACAGAAGAGGAAGACATAACAATCATAAACAGATGTGCACCTAATGATATATTTCCAAAACCATAAAACAACTACTGCAGAAAGGAAGAAAAAAATAGGTAAAACAATTATACCTGGAGATTTTAGTCCATCCCGCTCTAAAACTGAGGATCAATCAGACAAAAAATAAGCAGAGATATAATAAACAAATTTGAACTATTTAGACTTTGTTAGACATCTACACCTAAAAAACAGATAATTCTTGCTCTTTTTAAGCACACGTGGAATGTTTTATGAAGTATTAGACTATTGAGAAAGCTTCAATTATTTCCCTAATCAATATCTTGTGGATTGTGATACAAGCCATCATACAGAAAATTAGAACTGGTAACAACATTATAGATTTTAAAATTCAATATTTTCATTATTTTCAATTATTGCTTCTATCTACTTTAGAAATTGAGGTCATATAAGCCTCATGAAATGAGCTGGGAAGTTTTGCTGTTTTACTTTTTTTTTGGAACACGTGTATTAGAAATTATTTCTAAGAAGTTGGTAAAATTCACTTCTGAAATTGTCTGAACATACAGGTTAGGGACATGATGGTGTTTGGTGAATACTTTCTTTTTTTCAATTTCATTGACCATTCTAATTTTATATTTATTCTTGAGTTTTAACATTTAAAAAATATTTTTCTGGAAATGTATTTAAGCTAGATTTTGAAATAAATTAACATATACAGCTGAATCTTGAACAATGCAGGGGTCGGGGTGCTGACCGCCACACAGTCAAAAATCCATGTATAACTTTATAATCGGCCCTCCATATTTGTGGACCTGCATTTGCAAATTTGACCAACTGCAGATTGTGTAGTAGTTGTTTATAATACGTGTGCATTTATGATTGTGTGCTTGCTTTTGTTTGAAAATGTAATTGTATGAGATTGAATTAATCATACTCTCTTGTTCAAGGTACAATGTCATTTTATGGCCATGCAAGACCATTCTATTTCTTTATGTATTTTTACCTTTTTGCTACCTACCTTGCCCACTTTGACCACCACTGTGTTTATTAAATATATTTTTCTTTGTATGTTTTTTGAAAAATGTATATTATGTTGTGTGCATACATATTTTTATTTAAATAAATAGTGTCATGTTATATAGTTTAAAAATTTCCCTGAGCTCAGTGTGTCTAAGATCCTTCCATACTGCCATGTGCACATATAACCTGTTTTTATTTAATTGCTGGACAATAACCCATGATGTGCTTCCACTGCATTTTGCCTCTCTGCTGTCCTGTATGGAACTCTAGATGCTTCTTCTCCCTGCTATCTCAAATGGCACCAGAATAACTGTACTTATATGTGCCCTCTGAAAGATCTGTGTGAACATTTCTCAGGGATAAATGCCCAAGGAGAGGGTGGGTTATGGAGTACATGTCTGCTTAATTTGACTAGTTACTCTCACACTGCTCCTACTATCCACACACAATAGTTGTTGTATACCCACATCCCACCAACACAGCATTATCAAGCTTTCTAATGTTTGCCAGTTCTATAGGTTTAAAGTGATACCTTATTGTTATTAGAATTTCATATCTCTAATTATTAATGATTTTGAGCATGCCAGTCATGTGAATTTGGTCCTATCTAGGTCTTCATTTGTTCAGGATAGGTAGCAAAACATCAAATGGAACAGACTGAGGAATAGACTTTCTTTAAGGAACAAAGGAAACTCACGAGGCCAAGCCCAGCAGAAGATAATGGAAAGTGTGGATTCCCCACCTGTTATCCTCCCACAGAGAAGTATGCCAGTCCTGGGTGCTGCTTGATGGTCTGTAGGTCTGCATTCCAAGGGAAGACATGCTTCCTCAGTCACTCTCCCTCCTTACAGTTCCAGCATAAGAGCAAGCTTGTCAGTAGGGAACGGTGGTCTACACAGTCATCAGGATTTAGATGGTAATATTTTCAGTTGTTTGGGAATGACAGCTGTTCAGTACTTAGAGACCTTGGACAAATCCATGGACTTGTAGAGCAACATGACTTGGTCAGAGACCTAAATCAGAAATTTCATGAACACCGTTCTGCTGACTCATTTACTAGGCAGTGAATTGTGTTTTCTACTTTCTGCCCAAAGAGTGGCCTTTTCTTGACAGTGTCATTAATATCAACTCTGAGAAGCTGTTTAGCAATCTGCTAGTATCCTCCATATTTGGGCCTGGAATGCTGAAGAGGTCCCTGTTCACCAGGGTATTAGTCAGGATCCAGTCAGGAAAACAGAAACCAATTATGTATTTCAAATGGAGGGAATGTGATACAGGCAATTTGTGACACGGATGTTGAAAAAGCTGAGAGAGCAAAAAGGGAATGGAGAAGCAACCCAGATAATAGTAATGCAGGAAGATTGCTTATGACTCTTAGGTCTATGGAAACAAAAGAGAGAATATGACGTTTCCTGAGTATACAAGTGGGACTAGGCCATTTGGTGCTGAAACCAAGGAGGAGAGCCCCCATGGCCAAGTCTAGAATTGGTGAAGGTCTACAACCCCTTTCCAGAAATATTCCTAGAAATACAGAGGAAGGAATAAACGCTTCTTCTCTTTTCCCCCCTCTGACTGCCTACTAGGGACTTTTGTTTGTAGAACACAAGACAAGGGAAACAGGATAACATAACTGCAGACTCCCAGACCCAAAATTTCAGTGAAAAATAGAGAAGAACAGGTATAGTGCCAGGAGATAATAGGTCATGATGGGCAAAATGGGCATGGAGTTTTGGAGTTGATATAGCTTTAAAAGAACAATACTAATAAGTTTGTAATCCATTTTATTTTGAGAGATGTTATTGGATATGAGACAATATTGGACATTGGCTTATTACCCTGGTCCCAATAAAACCTAAGCCTGATAAAACTAACAGACAGAACTTGGTCTGCCCTGTAAGGCTTCTATTGCCTCATAAAATTATCAGAACCTGGGCTCAACCACTGATCTCTACTTAATAGCCTTAGCCTCTGGCAATATGTGGGAGACAGTGGACAACAAAAACTCACTGTTTTATGGATTTCATAATAACAGTAGTTATATCATCACTTTCCCCCACTGGGACACAAAAAGAAACTTTATGTAGTGGCTGAGGGCAAGTTGGTTCCTCCCCAACATCCTCTTTCCAATCATCATAGTACAATACTATTCACTCTCCCTTTTCTTAATTTATAATTTTTTATTTTTTATTTTTAAAAATTTTAGGGGCTTCCCTGGTGGCGCAGTGGTTGAGAATCTGCCTGCCAATGCAGGGGACATGGGTTCGAGCCCTGGTCTGGGAAGATCCCACATGCCGCAGAGCAACTAGGCCCGTGAGCCACAATTACTGAGCCTGCACGTCTGGAGCCTGTGCTCTGCAACAAGAGAGGCCGCGATAATGAGAGGCCCGCACACCATGATGAAGAGTAGCCCCCACTTGCCACAACTAGAGAAAGCCCTCGCACAGAAATGAAGACCCAACACAGCCATAAATAAATAAATAAATAAACCCAAAGTTAAAAAAAAAACAAAACTGTCAAATACTAAAAATAAATATAAAAAAAATTTAATTGGAGTGTAGTTGATATACAATGTTGTGTTAATTTCAGGTGTACAGCAAAGTGAATCAGTTATACATATACATATATTCGCTCCGTTTTTTTTTAGATTCTTTTCCCATATAGGCCATTATAGAGTATTGAGTAGAGTTCCCTGTGCTATACAGCAGGTTCTTATTAGTTATCTATTTTATATATAGTAGTGTGTATATGTCAATCACAGAAAGGCAAATATCATATGATATTGCTTATATGTGGAACCTAAAAAAAATAAAATAGAAAGAGGGTACAAATGAACTTAGTTACAAAACAGAAGTAGAGTCATGAATGTAGAAAGCAATTTATGGTCACAGGGCAGAGGTTGTGGAGGGATAAATTGGGAGATTGTTCTGTTTTAACCCAAACATTAAATTCATCCACAGGAATGAGGCCATGGTATAGAATCCAGCTCTAGCTACAGAGCACTTGAGGTGAATTTCTGTTCTCACCACTCTACAGATACTGCTTAAATCAAAGGGACATATAAATTGTCATGTTGCCAAATCCAATAGTCCCATCCCAACTCTGATTGCACTTGCCCATTCATTAGCATTCAGCACAATTGATCACTGACTACTACCTCAAACACTTTCTTTTCTTGTTTCTTCCCTGTCTCCACCTTCCTTGTTTTCTACCAACCTGCCTGCTCCTTTCCAATTTCCTGTGCTAGTTTGTCATCTTCTGTTCAACCTCTAATATCTCAGGTCAATCAGTGTCCTTGTCCCTTCCTTGCACATCTAAACACTCTCCTATAGGCATGTGGTTTCAAATATCTCCTGTATGCCAATAGCTTCAAAATTTATCTATCTCTGATATTTCCCATGAATTTCTCATGCATGTATGCAACTGCCTACTCAAGATATCTGCACATACTTGTGTCTTAGATCCTTCCAAATTAAAGTACCCAAACAGAATTCTTCATTCTTCGTATTCCCAAACAACTCTTCCCCAGACTCCTGGCCTTGGTCAATAACACACACAAGTACCCAGTTGTTCATGCCCCAAAACTAGTAATCATTTATTTTCCTATTTCCACATCAATATATACATGTCTTATCACTTTACCTTCAAATTATCCCAAATCTTCCCTCTTTTATTTTTCTCCAATATTGCTGCCTTAATGCAAGACAATCCCTGCTTATCTGAGCTACTGCAGTAGTCTCCTTTGCTTCCTCTGTTCCTATATCTCCATCTAACCAACACCAGAGCAACCAAAGTTATCTTTCAAAATATATGCCTGACCAGGAGACCCCTGCTTATAATTCTCCAGTGATGTCCCATCAATCTTAGCAGAGCATACAATCTCCTCACTTTGGTATTTAAGGCCTTATCTGACAAAGAACTTCACCTAGTACCTTCTCTCTCCCTTACTTCTCCCCTTCTTTCACTATGCTCTTGCTGCATTGACCTCATTCCTGATTCTGAAACATTCCAAATAATTCTCACCTAACGACTTTTGCACCAGTTATTTCTTCCTGTGTCTTCTTATGACTCAGTTCTTAGTTTAAACATCACTACCTTAGAGAGTTTTTCCTTGACCAAAGAATATAATGTTGTCCATAAAACTCTAGTACATACTCAATCTTATTTATTGTGTTTTGAAATTCATATGTGTTCATGAATTGGTAATATTACTGATTTGTTTATTTGTTTGTTTATTACCTCCTCAATCTCCCATTAGAATGTAAACTCAAAGTGTCACATTAGGAGTTGCAGTTCCAAATGTGCACATTGCTAATGTTTTCAGTTGAAAAGATTTTATTATAAAGTTTCCTAGCACTAAAAATTATGATAGCAACAAAATACTTTTTCTAACAAATCAGCATGTTATGACAATTTTTAGACAGATGGAAATGAAGTGCCTTATGCTAACATTTTATTACATATATGTACACTTGATAATCAAAAGACATTGTTGGTCTAACAACATGTTAAATGACCTGTGCTTCTGAACAAAGGAATTACATTTTAAGTTAATATATTAATCACTGTATCTTAAAAAAAATGTTTAGGGAATTCCCTGGAGGTGCAGTGGCTAGGACTCGGTGCATTCACTGTGGTGGCCCGGGTTCAATCCCAGGTCAGGGAACTAAGATTCTACGAGCCACGAAGTGCAGCCAAAAAAAAAAAAAAAGTTTAAAGCCTCCATTGTTTTAGCACAGTGGTTAAATTTGATATTTCATATTGTAGCTCATATACTCTTTTACTTTGTGTGATAATTACATTGCTGAGTTTTAAAATTAAATCTACAAGTGCTTGCATAATACAAACCACTATTTAACAACTTAGGTATATATATCATTATGTAGATGTAGTAGGGATTCTTTGTAATAGTTTGGCTAGTATAACGTAGCATTTTTTTGGTTGCTCTGATTATTTCATTATTTTAAATATAACTGCTTTGAAATTTAAATAACTTTTAGATGAATATTATTTTGAAATGCTATAAAATTTAAGATAAAATACTGAGTTGTTTTATTATTTCATCATAGATGTCAGGATTAATGAAAAACAGACCTGTTAGAATAGAGCTATAATAATATTATTCTGTGTCATTATATAAAATTTTGGAGAAATTTGTTGACATGTCTGAAAAAAAGAAAAAAATTCAGAGCTATTACTTTCTGTAAACTGTAGCACAGATGTGCCACTGATAGAGCAAGATATAAATTTACCCTTTACCTCCACATCAACCAAATCTAATGAATTTCAAGAAAAATGGAAAGGAAAAAAACCTATTTACACCAACTGTACTTTCTCCTGTCCTGGATACATGACCATGTAACTAGAATATTCAACTAGAAGACAGGTCTTCTCAAAAGACATTGCAAGCAGGAAAGTTTCAATAACTTACTCCACAAAAATTATTCCAAATATTAAAAAATGTCATTTGATTTCTGCTGTTTTTTGTTTTATCCTCAAGAATCTGCATTTTTTTCTAGAATGAAGACATTTTAGAGATAGGGAAAGAATGAACTGAAGAATGAGATGTTTACAAATGTTGGCAATAATTATCACATATTCTTAGTAGACATAAAGAAAATGAAACGCATAACAATAGTGTTATGTATTCAAAATGAAAATCTGATTTAACTACTATAACTCTTGATCCTGCAGAGTAGAAATATGAAAATATGGTACAATATTGACATGCTGGTATTGAATGCTCAATGTTTATGTTTCAATTTTGTGAATGTGTCCAGCATTCAGTGAATCATCCACAAAATTTTAATTATATTAATAGAAATTTTCTTAATATGGATTGTGGTAGATTAGGTTTATCATTAAAAAATATTTACTCCCTCTCTCCCTACTTCCATTGGTATTTAAACTGGGCCATGGACTTCCTTCAGCCAATGAATGTTAATGGGCACAGCATGACTGAAGTCTTGCAAACCATCTGACACTGTCTTGCATTTCTGCCTTCACCAGCAAAAGAATTCCCAGATTAGCCCACTGGCCTTGAGAAGAGGGTGAGAGGATACAGTACAGAGCCACTCCAACCAACCTAGTCAGACCCAGGACTGCCCTAGATCATCCAACCACAGCCAATCTGCAGATGTGTGAGGACATGGATACAAGAGCCAGGCAGCTGAGAGTGGGTTAGACCAACTTCCCCCCAGCAAATTCATAGTTACCAGCACAACAACAACAAAAAATGCTTATCTTTGTATAACACTGAAATTATGTTGTTGTTACAAAACAATACATAACCAATTCAGGGCAGAAACCATAGCAAAATTTGATGATTGTACAAGAAAACATTTGTACAGAATAAGAACATCAGCAACAAATAATACAACAGATTATGCAGGGAATAAATTACAAAAGTTAATAATTTAAATAACAGCAGATGTGATATATTGTCATAGTGAAAATGTGAGAAATTCTAAATATTACTCAATTTTTTAGATACAAGTCCTGAGTAAAGTGATGTGAAAGAGATAGCAATTAGAGTTAGACTTACAACTTCTAAAACTCAAATGGTTCCCTATGAGAATAATTTGAAGAATTTTGTCTAATAAGATAGCACAACAGGAGCAGAATTACACACTTTTATGTAAATTACTTACACAACCTTTATCTAGATAAAACTATAGAAAAAATTTGAGGGGCCAGGAATATGACAATGCTGTTAAAATGCAGTAAAAAATTAATGGAATGAAATTTTATTATAAAAAATTCTGTGGATTTTATATTTCTTGTTGAATGCATTCTTTAAGTGCTTTTGTAAACACTGAAGAAAAATATATTTTTCGCTTCCAGCTTTATTGAGATATAATTGACAAATAAAAATTGTACACTGTCCAACTTGATGTTTTGACACATTTATGTATCAATATAGGTTCGATTATAAGAAATATACAATTTTGATATGGGATGTTGTTTGATAATGGGGGATGTGTGAGGGCAGAAGGTATATAGGAAATCTCTGTACCATCCTCTCAATATTTCTGTGAACCTAAATCTGCTCTTAAAAAAAATACAGGTATCCCTCACTTTTCGCAAGTTCACTTTATGCCAATTAACTTTTACAAAAGACCTACATTAGTACATGTTTCTGTTAACCAAAAGAAATCCAAAGAGGCTTTTACTTTTATGAAAAAAGATGAAAAATGAAAATAACATTCATCATATGTTTTGCATGAGCTGAGCAATTATAGAGGCAGTGCACAACCTGAGCAGTGAGAATGGCCCCACAAAGCTCCTTCCCCAGAAACTGAACTCAGCATCTCAACATCAAGCTTTGAACTGTGACTGTGAGCATCTGTGCTTTACCTTGATTTATTTTGTGCATCCATTAGCAAGAGGTGCCCTAATGTAATTGCTACTTTGATTTACACAATTTCAGCTTATTAAAATTTTCATAGGAATTCTCTATTTTCAAATAACAGGGGAAACGTGTATATACAAAGTCTTAAAATTAAAAATAAATAAACTAAAAGAGATTATCCTAGGAGGGCCTGACCTAGTGAGGTGAGCTCTTTATAAAAGGATTTAGAAGGCAGAGATGGAAGAAGTAAGGCAGAGAGAAGCATCAGCAACTACACTCTTGGTGAATGTGAAGAAACAAACCACCATGTGGCAGAGAATGGGGGCAGCCTCTAGTTGCTGAGGACATCAGTCTCCTAACTGCAAGAAACTGAATTCTACCTACAAGTAGTGAGCTTGGAAGAGAATCCTGAACTCCAGATGAGATCATACCTCCAGCTAATACCTTGATTTCCTCTGGGGTGTTGGGGGGCACCCTGAGCAGAGGACACAGCTACCCATGCCCAGACAACTGAAACACAAAACTTGTCTGATAATAAATTCGTGTTGTTTTAAGCCAATAAAAAACAAAAGAAAAACTTTCCCCTAACTTTATTGAGGTAAAATTAACAAATAAAAATTGTATAGAGGTAAGTGTACATATTTTGATATATGTGTACATTGTGACATAATCACCACACTCAAGCTCAGAAACATATCCATCACCTCACATGGTTACTATTTGTGTGTGTGTGTGTGTGTGCACGCATGTGTTTGTGTGTGGTGAGAACAATTAAGATCTACCCTCTAAACAAATTTTAGTATGTAATACAATATTGTTAACTATAGTCCTATTGCTGTGCATTAGATCTCCAGAACTTATTCATCTTGCATAACTGAAACTTTGTACCCTTTGACCAACTTCTCCATATTTCCCCCCCCCCCCCACCCAGTCCCTAGCAACCACCATTATACTCTCTGCTTCTATGAGTTCGACTATTTTAGATTCCACATGTAACTAAGATCATGCAGTATTTGTCTTTCTGTGGCTGGTTTATTTCACCTAACATAATGTCCTCCAGACCCATTCATATTACTCTAAAAGTTAGGATTTCTATTAATAATATTCTATATACACATATAACATATATATATATATATATATATATAAACATAAGAATACAGATATTCCATTCAAATACTGACTTCATTGTCTTTGGATATATATGCAGAAGAAGGACTGCTAGATCATAAAGTAGTTCTATTTTTTTTCAAGGAAACTCCATACTGTTTTCCATAGTGGCTGCACCAATTTACATTCCCACCAACAGTGTACAATGGTTCCCTTTTCTCCACATCCTCAACAACACATGTCATCATTTGTCTTTTTTTTTTTTTTTGAGTTTGTGTAGTTTTATTATTTTTTTTTAATTGGGGTATAGTTGTTTTACAACATTGTGTTAGTTTCTACTGTACATCAAAATGAAGTAGAGCTCCCTGTGCTATACAGCAGGTTCTTATTAGTTATCTACTTTACACATATTAGTGTATATATGTCAATCCCAATCTCCCAATTCATCACCCCCCCCAACATCATTTGTCTTTTCGACAACAGCCATTCTAACTGGTATGAAGTGATAGGTCACTGCGGCTTTGATTTCATTCCCCTGATGATTAGTGATGTTGAGCACATTTTCCTGTACCTGTTATCTATTTATATCGTTTCTTTAGACAAATGTCTATTCAGGTCCCTAGCCCATAATTTAATTCAGTTGTTTGCTTTTTGCCATTGACTTGTATGAGTTTCTTATATATTTTTGATATTAATCCCTTGTCAGGTATGTGGTTTGCAAATATTTTCCCCCACTCTATAGGTTGCTTTTTCACTTTGTTGATTGTTTCCTTTGCAGTGTAGAAGCTTTTTAGTTTGATGTGATCCCACTTTTCTGTTTTTGCTTTTGTTGACTGCTTTTGGCATTATATCCAAAAAAAAATTATTGCCCAAACCAATGTTGAAAAACTTTTTCTCCATGCTTTCTTCAATAGTTTTCCAACTCCAGATCTCATATTTAAGTTTTTAATGCATTTTAAGTTGATTTTCATATGTTTTATGAGATAAGGGTCCAATTTTATTCTTACGCATGTGGATAACCAGTTTTACTGACTCCATTTATTGAAGAGACTATTTTTCTCCACTGCGTCTTCTTGGCACCCTTGTCAAAGATCAGTTCACTGTAGATGCGTGGATTTATTTCTAGGTTCTCTACTCTGTTCCATTGAAATCAAGAAGTATGATGCCTTCAGCTTTGTTGTTCTTATTTATGATTGCCTTGGCAATCAATATTGCTTTTGTGCTTCCAAATGAATTTCAAGACTGTTTTTTCTATTTCTGTAAAGAATGCCATTCAGGTTTTGATAGAGATTGCACTGAATCTGTAGATCACTTTAAGAAGTATGGATATTTTAACAATATTAATTCTTCCAATCCATGAACAAAAGGTGTCTTTCCATTTATCTGTGTTTCCTTTAATTTCCTTCATCAGTGTTTTATAATATTTGGTGTAAAAATATCTTACCTATTTAGCTAAGTTTATTCCTGTCTTTTTTTCTTTTTCTTGCTATAGTGTAAGGGATTATTTTCTCAATTTTCTGTTAAGATATTTCATTGTTTGAATATAGAAATGTGACTGATATTTTTATGCTCATTTTGTGTCCTACAACTTTAATGAACTTATTTATTAGTTTTAATTTTTTTGTTGAGTTTTTAGGGTTTTCTGCGTATATGATTGTGTCATCTGAAAGTAGAGATAATTTAACTTCTTTCCTTCCTATTTGAATGCATTTCATTTCTTTTTCTTGTTTAATTGCTTTAGCTAGGATTTCTATTATTATGTTGAATAGAAGCAGTGAGTATGGGCATCCTCCTTGTACCTGACCTTAGAAGAAAAGCTTTCAGGTTTTTCTTACTGTTTGTGATGTTAGCTTTGGGCTTTTCATATATGATCTTTAGGAAAGTTTTTTCTATACTTATTTTATTGAGAGTTTTTATAATAAATGAATGTTGAATTTTGTCAAATGTGTTTTCTGCATTTATTGAGAAGGTCATGGGTGTTTTTTTCTTTCATTCTGTTAATGTAGTGTATCCTTTGATTGATTTTGTATGTTGAACCATCCTTACATCACAGGGATATATCCCACTTGGTCATGGTGTTTGATCCTTTTAATATACTGTTTAACTCAGTTTGCTAGTATATTATAGAGTATTTTTGGATCTGTATTCATCATGGGTATTGGTTTGTAGTTTTATTTTCTTGTCTTTGTCTGGCTTGGGTATCAAGGTGATGCTGGCCTCATAAAATGAGTTTGGAAATGTTACCACATAAATTTTTTGAAGAGTTTAAGAAGAACTGATATTAATTCTTCTTCAAATGTTTGGTAGAATTCACTCATGAGGCCATCTAGTCTTTTATTGAACTTTTATTTGTTGGGAGGTTGTTGATTACTGATTCAGTTTCCTTACTTGTTATTGATATGTTCAGATTTTCTATTTCTTCAGTATTTCTATTTCTTGGTTTCAGTAGGTTGTATGTTTCTAGGAATTTGTCCATTTCTTCTAAGTTATCCATTTTGTTGGCATATAGTTGTTTATAATTGTCCCTTGTGATCCTTTTTATTTCTGAGGCATCCATTGTGATGTGTCTTCTTTCACTTTTTATTTACTTGAGTCTTTTCTCTTTTTCTTAGTCTAGCTAAGTCAATTTTGTTTATCTTTTCAAAAACCAACTTTTAGTTTTGTTGATTTTTCTATTGATTTTTATTCTCTGATTTTTTTTCTGCTCTAACCTTTACTATTTCCTTCTTTATGCTAACTTGAGCTTTGTTTTTCTTCTTCTAATTCCTTGATGTGTAAAGTTAGATTGTTTGAGATTTTTCTTCTTTTTTAATTTATCCATTTATCACTCTGTACTTCCCTCTTAGTACTGATTTAGCTGCATCTCATAAGTTTTGGGTGCTGTGCTTTTGTTTTCATTTGTCTCAAGATAATTTTTAAATTCCCTTTTGCTTTCCTTTTTGACCCAATGATCATTCAAGAGTATGTTGTTCAGTTTCCACATATTTGTGAATTTTCCTCTTTCATTGCACTTGGAAAAGATAATTGAAAAATTGATCTTCTTAAATTTGTTAATACTTGTTTCATGATCTAACATGTGATCTACCTTGGAGAATGTTCCCTGAGTGCTTGAGAAGAACATGTATTCTTCTGCTGTTGGGTGGAAAGTTCTGTATGTTTCTGTTAGGATCATTTGGTCTATAGTGTTGTTTGAGTCAGTTGTTTCTTTATTGGTTTTCTGTCTGGATGTTCTGTCTGGTTTTGAAAGTTGGATGTTAAAGTCTCCTACTATTATTGTATTGCTGTCAATTTCTTCCTTCAGATTTGTCAATATTTGTTTTATATATTTAAGTGCTGTGATGTTCAGTACATATATATTTATAATTGTTATGTCTTCCTACTGAATTGACCCTTTACAGTATATAATTACCTTCATTCTCTCTAGAGACACCTTTTGACTTAAAGCCTATTTTGTCCAAGTACAGTCACCCTTGCTGGAGTCCTCTGTGGTGAAGGCTGCTGTGATCCTTCTGTTATCTTTTTCCACCAGGAGGTGGAAGAAAGGGCTAGCTGAGGGAATCCCTCTTGACACTGAGCTGTGCCAGCCTGGGGTATGAGATGACACATATAAAATGCTTTCTACACTTTTTTATGTGACCATCCTCAGTTTTTGTGCTCCACTGGGCTGCTGAAACTTCTTAATTTTATTCCAGAAATCTCCTAGAGCTATTTTCACCAATGAATAGCCACAAATTATTTTTTTTGTGGGGGTACAAAAGCTGGGACCACCTCATCCACCATCTTGCTGATGTCACTCTCCCAACTTTCAGCAAAGATACCATTGTATCATTGGCATATCTTACTGTTATCCAGTGAAATGTTAGAATTTGTTGAAAAGACGTTTACCCAACATTTGAAACCACTCTAGAATGTATGATGGAAAAATCAAGATGGTGTCATCAAGCCCTTAAAAGTTGTTAGTAGATACACTACAAACATCAAGTAGCTAGCTAGTGGGAAGCAGCTGCAAAGCACAGGGAGATCAGCTCAGTGCTTTGCGACCACCTAGAAGGGTGGGATAGGGAGGGTGGGAGGGAGAGAGATGCAAGAGGGAAGAGATATGGGGACATATGTATATGTATAACTGATTCATTTTGTTATAAAGCAGAAACTAACATACCATTGTAAAGCAATTATACTCCAATAAAGATGTTAAAAAAAATAAAAAGTAAAATAAAAAATAAAAAATAAAATAAATTAAAAAAAGAAGCATATAGTGAAATAATAAATGTACTATTTTAAAAATCTTGTATATCATGGGAGATGAAGTTAAAATATGCTTTATATGAATTGTATTTCATGTTCCATTTTACTGAAGTTTTAAAATCCAATTACTAATAATATGGTATGTGCACTTGAAGAATTAAACCACAACAGTGAATTTTTAAAAAGATAAAAAAAGAAAAGAAAAAAAGTTGTCAGTAGAATACTAAGCATTATTTTTAAAGAAGTCATTGATTGTAAGATATCAATTCTAGAATGCAAACAAGGTACTCTTTAGAAAATGTTGACTCATAATTTTTTTGGCTTGGCATGATATTTTAAGTAAAATTAAGTTTTTAAGCAAATTTATGCTGAAAAATTCAATATACATACTCTTCTTGGAAACTTTGAGAGAAATAAGAAATTTTTGAAGTGATACTATTTGTGAAAATGCATTATTGATGCTGAAACAAACTGATGCCAAATAGTTAGCCAACCTTTCAAACATGTATAATCCTAGAAAAATAAGAAAGAAAATTCACTTCAACTACATATCCCAAGGTCAGCTTATCTCTAATCCAAAACTGAATTTTAAAATCAATTTACTTTTCTGTATTGGATAAAATTATACATATTTAAACATTGGTTTATGATCTGAAAAAACAATGTGGCCTTTCATTGTTTAGATGACATAAGAAAATAATGGAATTATAATGAATGTAAGCTAGAGGAATAATGTAAAAATTAATAATTAACATTACTGGACATAATAAGGAATATGTTACTGTGGTACATCAGTGTAAAGGAACTAAAAAAAATAGACTTTTTAAAAATTTTGTAAGGATCTTATTGAAGTATTTTATATGCTTATGGCAATGGTTCACTAGACAAACTTTTGAATATTTCTGTAGCTTTGAAATGTACCTAACTGCAAAATTGGTCTCCAATGGAGAATACAACTTCTCAAAATTATTGCCTAAAAACTACTTAAAGTCTTCAATGTCACACACACACGTGAAATAATGTTAAATCTAACATTCATTTCTATAAAAAATCCAACAAAGTAAGCATTTACACTATCGTAAAGAAAGTGTATAACTTTGAAAAGTTATAACATGAAAGCAAGTGTATAACTTTTATGATGATGATTATTTTATCAAGAGATTTTGCATTTCTCACTACTCTGATTAAAATGCATATGTTCAAAGTGTATTTCTATTTCCAGAATTATTTACCATTTGTAACTATTATATAACGATTAGGCAACTACTATAATCTTACCTAATTTATATAATTGTTATATAAATAGTATACTGACTTAAGATATATTTTATTTGAGGAACAAGTATTTTTCAAAAACTCACTCAAAGATTTCATGTGAGCAGATAGCAGCCCTTTCCAAATCAAATTTTGTCTTCATCAGGAATTGTATGTTTTTTAAGGAACAGAACTCATTCAACTGGTTTAAATTATAAAGGGAAACTTATTTTAGGACAAAGGGATGTTTTGTGGAATAAGAAAAAAAACTGTAATAAAGCCAGTATCCTGAAAGCCTGGAATCAGTCCCTGAAGAACAATTGAATACCAAGATGCCCAAGGACTCTGTCTTTCTGGCTTTCTTTCTAGGGCCACACAGACTTCCTGTTCCACCAAATACGGTACCTTCTCTCTCTCTGCAGACCAACATTCTCGACTGCCCTTGTACATAGGCAGTTATGGCCAACTTAGCCAGATCCTCTTTGCCCCACTTCCAAATTACCAAAAGACCAGGCTGGCTTTTCGAGCTTGGGTCAGCCAGCTCTGGCTAAGGGAACTGGGCAGTGTGGTGAGGACCCACTTGGCAGAAACCATGAGGTCTCATTCCATGGTTAACACAGGCAAATGTTACAAATGAGCCCCAACTGCTCCATCTTATCATGGAGGCCTTTCTTCCTACCCTGCATTACAGGGAGGTCACCCCATCCTGCAGAAAACACAAAGCCTTATAAGCTTTAACATTGGGCTTCTCATCTAGCCACTGAGCTCTTTTAGCTCATGCAAACTCTGACTATTTTTTGGTTTTCAAAGGGATTAGCATGACTGGGGACATAAACAGGGTTCACTTCATGCTGGGAAGCCAAAATTCCTAAAGATCTAGGAACATTGTAAATTTTTGTATTTAAAATTAGTTTTGACCTCATGGACCCCCTGAAAGGGCCTCAGGGACCCCGACCCCCCAGAGGGGACTACACCTTAATAACTGTTGATTTACATTATTCAGTTTATCCTATGGGTTTATTTTAAAAATAAAGGAATTTCTCATGGAACCAAAAAGCTGGAACTGGAAATTGAAGGGAGGGCTGTGACACATGAGTGACTGGAAGAAAGAGTTTTGGGAACTGAAGCATGGTATCACACAACATTTTATTAGTCCTCATGGAACTGTGTCTGAGTCTATGCAAGAGAGCTTGGACACAGAACCTGAAGTTGCTGTATACACAGGGATTCTGTGAGAGGTGGGAGCCTTGTTGCTCTATGACAAGGTGTCATGATTCGGTGCATGGAGAACACCAATACACATAGGGCTGTTTGGAGCATCATGAACTAGAACTCTTAATACAGACATTAGCATTCTCAAGGCAGGTACTACCAGATGTGTTACTTGTTAATAAATTTTTTTAAAAAATAAAGGAATGGAAACACTAGGTCAAAGATTAAAGGAATGATGTGAAATTTCTGATTTAAAACAAGGTTAATGGATTAATTGAAAGGGTAATATCAAACTACTGTATTTTTTAGATTCCTCTGGATACATTTAAAAGAGTAATACAATGAAGTTATTTAAAAATATCAATATTTACAGTGTGCCAGAAATTACATCTTTTATAAATATTTAAATTCATAGTAAAAATTCTGAGGACAAATTTCAAATGGGTGAAGCAACACTCTTCTTCAAAATTCTTTTAGAGTGCTTGAGACTAAAAACTTTGAAACCTTCAAAATCTACAACACTGACTCTCATTGCTGGCTCTGCATTAGAATCACTTGGGGACATTTAAAAAACATTGGTGGGGTTTCCCTGGTGGCACAGTGGTTAAGAATCTGCCTGCCAATGCAGGGGACATGGGTTTGAACCCTGGTCCGGAAGATCCCACATGCCACGGAGCAATTAAGCCCATGCACCACAACTACTGAGCCTGCGCTCTAGAGCCCGTGAGCCACAACTACTGAGCCCGTGAGCCACAACTACTGAAGCCTAGAGCCTGTGCTCTGCAACGAGAGAAGCCACCACAATGAGAATCCCGTGCACTGCAACGAAGAGTAGCCCCTGCTTGCCACAACTAGAGAAAGCCCGCATGCAGCAATGAAGACCAAAAGCAGCCAAAAATAAATAAATAAAATAAATAAATTTTAAATAAATAAAAGAAAAAATATTGATGACTGGATGCATTGATTGTTTTAGGGTGGGTCCTGGGCGAGCAATCAGTATTGAGGACCACAGATGTAGAAGCAGCCCTATTGCTGCTGATATTGCTCCTGGGGGCTTCATTTAAGGATATCGTCTCCTTTGGCCACTGAAGCCTCTGCCAGTGCTGGTACGGAAGCACATTGCTGCCTGCCATCCAAAATATTTAGCAAATAATATTAATCAAAAGTGAGATAAAATTGTTATATAATAGAACTTTAACTAGCTAAATGTGTGTTTTGAAAATGAAAATATTGAAGGGAAATATACTAAAATGTTAGTAGTGATAAAATTAACTCGGTATTGGGATTGCAGAGAAAGTTTTCAGTTTCTTAATACTTTTCTATTTTTTATCATAAATGTATATGATTTTTTTTCGAATCAGAAAAAGAGTAGCTTCCAAAGACAAATTATGAGTGTTCCCCTTAAAAATAAACTTGCTGTTTTTAATTCCACCCCCAAAGCCCAGTCACAAGGAGTAAATCATATTATCAAAACTGCTGCCTGTGATTGATGTGTCTCTGATTTCATGTGATCCTGCATTATGCAAGTAAGTTACATGAATACAATTAAGGATTTTTAGATGTCCTTTCCTCTGGTTTCATTGTGTCATAATTTGATTTACCAATCACGGAAAAAAAATAAGAAAAAGGAAAAAAAAAGAGTGTAATAGGCACCACTTGTGAGTATAAGCTCATGCATTTATCAAGTCGTTGTTATTCACTATCTCAAGAGAAAAAATTCTACCTAGCTTTTATCCCCATGTTTTTCTATCAATAAACTTATTTTCCTTTCACCTAATTGCAAAAGGCTGTTTCTTGAAAGGATGAGTTTGTTATGCTTGTTGTTCATGAAGGCACCATCTCTATAGAGACCCACGCACAGAACGTGGAGGTCAGGAAGATAAGGCTGTTTTCCCTGGAATGACCTTTCTCCACATGGTACTTTAGAAATATATTGAATTCGTTTGCTAAAACAGAATATAAAGTCGTTTCTTTGAAAATCAAGCTCTCTGAAAATAAATCAAAATACCTATTTGGTGCCTTTATCTCAGATCAATCTGGTTAAATTTCTGATTTTTCATGAAAGTAAATTAAAGTATATAATATATGTGCATAACACACACACACACAATGTGACAGTGTGATTAAAGGCTAGTCACTTCCTTTGGTCACAGTTCAAGGGTTCAGAAAGTTCCTTTGTGAGGGCTACTACTTTGAGATTATAATCTGTGTCCTTAATGCACTTTATTTTCTAGTTCCCTAAATTCTTAAATTCGTTACTCTCTGGAGCTGTAGGGAGAGGGTGAATGTGGTGAGCGTGTGCTTTGGAGTCATACAGACGTGGGTTCAAACATTTTTATAGCTTATTAATTAAATGGCCCTAGGAAAGTTATGCTCCATGAGCCTCCATTCCTTCATCTTTATTATGAGAATAGCAACACTGATTATCTCACAGAATTCTGAGACATTTCTTGTGAAGGATATAGTAAGTGTTCAAAACCATTTAGTCCTTCTCTTTCTCACCCTGTCTTAGTCCATTTGGGCTGCTATAACAAAAATACCATAGACTGAGGAACAACAGAAATTTATTTCTACAGTTCTGGAGTCTGGGAAGTCTAAGTTCAAGGTGCTGGCAGACTCAGTGTCTGGGTATCTAGTGAGAGCCTGCTTCCTGCTTCATAGACAGCTGTCTCCTTGGTGTTTCCTCATGTGGCAGAAGGGATGAGGGGGTGCTCTGTGGTCTCTTTTATAAGAACACTAATGCCATTCATGCAGGCTCCACCCTCTTGACCTAATCACCTCTGAGTGACCCCGCCTCAAATACCATCAGATTGGATGTTAGGATTTAACATAAGTTTGGGGGGGCACACAAACAGTCTATAGACTCCCCCTCCATCTCTTTATTTTTATAGAATACATAGGCTTTAGATAATAAAAAGTGAGACCATTGTCTCAGGCATTCAGAGAAGGGGTGGCGTGGAAGAGCAAGACCAGTTCTCATCCAGGGACTGTGCAAAGGTCAAGAGACATTCTGGCCCTTTCCCACAAGTGCTTCCAAGTTTCACCTGCCTGCTTTTTAACTTCAGAGATGGGAACATTCACAAATTCGATCAGCTTTTTGCCTGGGGCCAGGGTCAAAAATAGAGACACACCCAGATTGGTCAATTCTGCCACAGTAAATCATTAGGCATCTTCTCTAATTTTTTTTTTTTTTCATTTAACAAACCACCTTCCTTTATGTTTGCTCAGCCTCAACTATTAAATTTCTTTCTTCTTCTCTCAAACATGTTTACTGTCAGAGTCACATAATTCAAAAGCACAATTAACAAAAAAAGGAGACATTTTAGGCAAATAAGAAACAGGATCCATTTAATGCTCCTGGCATCCCACTACACACTGACCTCAATAAGAATTAAAAACATCTCAACCGTAGCATGATAAAGGTGTCTGAAGCCTGGGGTGAAAGTTGCAAGCTGCTCACCTGAGCCTTCTTACTACCTAGAGCTTAAACTTCCTTAATTTTACTCCAAATAATTTATCCAGGGGTGACAAAATATCAGTGGGAAAACATGAGTTGTTTAAACTACGTACTGAAGAATCTGAATATACTGTGAAAAACCCTTGAGGTTTCTCACAAGAAAGAAGCAACATTAATCGTAAAGTATGTCATCATTAAGATGATTATCTAAGGGGAAAAATTACCAATATTAATTTTGCTATGATAGATCCATAACTATTTTTTTCTCTATAGCAACATATAATATGTTCCCATGGATACCTTTTGCTCATCTGAAAAAAAAAAAAAAACAGTGCTAATAAAGAATGTGCTTTTCATATCACCCTGGTTACCTAAATGACAAATGTTAAATTATAGATATTTGAGTGATCGAAACTTCAGGAGTTGGAAGCAGCCTCAAAATTCATTTAAATCCTAATTATTTACTTTGCTAATTACCTAAATAAAATATTTTCTTTACAAGTGAAGTCACTGATTAGGCAAAATGAATGCTAACAATTTTGTTTTGATTTAGTTATACTTTTACACCAAAATGAAGTAAGTATGCAGTTTTAAACAGTAGGAAAATGAGCAAAGGAAAAACTCATTTCATTTTTTTAAACATATGACTACAAAATTTGTTTCATTTACAAAATATTCCACAGTAAGTAAGCATGGACACATATATGATACTTAGACTGCATTTTGGTTCCAATCCCAACCATAACTGTAGCTTGTTCAGAGGGAAAATGGATCTATTGTTTTCTTGCCTTTCTTGCTTATTGCTTCTTCATTCCATTGTTCATGATATTGTAAGTCAAGAAAGGAAAGAGAGTCAAATGCTGATTTTTTTTAGCACTTCTGGCTCAAAATGAGTTTGGGGAGAGTAAGGAAAAATGGTGGATGAAGCAGGCTGAAGAGGGGTGCTGGATTATACTTACCAGTGGGCTGCTTATAGAAAAGAGGAGTTGTGTCAGGAGCAAAGGCAGAAGAACATAATACAGGCACACATGGGAAAGAAAAAATGAGGTGGGACTCTTATGAGCTGAATTGTGTTTCCGCCCCACCCCATCCCCCCAAATTTATATGTTGAAATCCTAACCCTTAGTATCTCCCTTGTGAATGTATTTGGAGATACAGCCTTTAAGGAGGTAATTAAGGTTAGATGGGGTCGCTGGGGTGGGCCCTAAGCCAGTGACTGGTGTCCTTTTAAGAAGAGGAGATTGAGATATAGACAGACACAGAATGATCACAAGGAAGGGAAAAGACAGCCATTTATAAGCCAAGAACAGCCTCAGAAGAAACCAACCCTGCCAACACCTTGATCTTAGACTTTCAGTGTCCTGATCTGTGAGGAAATAAATGTCTGCTGTATAAGCACCCAGTCTGTGGTACTTTTTTGTCCCTAGCAAATGAGCACAAGACCAATTATAAGATTGGTTAGCAAGTTGTTACATATTCTGTGGTAGTACCTCTCTCTGTAACACTCACCCTAAACCTGATCCTATAAATTTTAGCAAATTTACTAAAGTCATGAAATGTTTGGAAGCTGCTGAAGCAAGGAATAAAGATGAACCCAGCATGAGAAATGAAGTTACATGTAATACTACTCAAAGTCACAGGAGAACTGCAGAAAATTCTCAAAGTGGGAATTTCAGACTTTGGAGAGATACACTAAGACCGTATGTATCAATTAGAAAGTCAAATGGGAAATTCTGTTAAACTTTTTGTGAAATCACAGGCTTGAGTTTAGTATTTAAACCATGCTTCATTGATGAACAACTTCTTCAGGAATTGGAGTCCTACACATATAGACTTGCCTGAAGAATAGTGCTCTTCTCAAGGAAAAGGTTATTATCCTGAACCAAGGTGCAGCTTTTGGAGCAGTGAGAGGAAAGAGGACAGGCACCTAACCAGCCAGATCAAGGAAGTGGACCTTTAACATCAAAGGAGGCTAAGTTGTCATGGCCTGGTGTTTTCAACCTTATTTTGAATTGGAGGTTTGGGGCTTGATATTTGAAGGTAAGATGTCTGTAAAAAGCATTATTTCATAAACTTCAGAACAGAGTCATGGTAACCTTCATTTTTATTAACCTTAGTTATTGGCTAAGGTTATTGAAAGTATTCAATATTGGAAATATTGAAGTAATATTTTCTTGGTTGTCATCAGCATTACAAGACGGGACATCAGAAGACTCAGCCCCCGACACCTCACCTTTCAGTAATGAATGAACAGAATCCATCCTTGAGGCATAAGCCAGCTGTGTCTTAATGACACTAAAATGCAACTGTCTTAAACTAGGTTTGTGGTCTAAATGATTGTTGGAAGTGCAGCCTTCACACTGAAATTTTTTGCCCTGACAAGAAGTTTGGGTGAAGCATTCTGTTTCAGTTGGAATGTTTAGGTACAACTGGTCTATGACACACCAGGTAAATCTGTCTGTTCTGCCTTCTTCTTGATGTGATACAAACTATAGAGCCTTACGCAGGGCTCCTTGATGAACCCCCAAAATTGGTAGTCAGCAGCTCCTTTTAGAAAGCCACAGTTGCTGTTCTGAATGAGGGAAATTTGTGCAATTCTGTGATTAAACTGAACTCATGAGAGACAAAGTCACCAGTCCTCCAGGAGTGAGAACAGTTGAGTAGAAATGGACTCATAGCATTAGATCTTCACAGCCTAGCAAATAATGATTCAATTTTTACCCTGAGCTTCTGTTAGTTTTAACTGGAGGTCTTTGTTTCTAGACATGAATAAGAAAGGGATCCTCCCTTATTCTTTCCATTTCAGTGTACTTCCTGTGCAACCAGGAAGTACAAAAAGTAGCTTTTGTCTGCTATAAACATTCCATATTCCTCTAAGTAAATAAATGCCTATAAACTGTGAAAGGCAGCCAAGAGCCATATAGCAAAATAGGCTCTAGAGTTCGAAACACTGTTTATCCCAACTCTGCCACTTATTTGTGGGCTGAATTTGAAAATGTACTTTACGTATCTGTCTCTCATTTTCCTCATTTGTAAAATGAGGATAGTCATCCACTTTTTTTTGGTTGCAACATGGAGCATTCAATGATGTAATGTTTGAAAGCACTCAGTACCAAGTTGGGCATATAATAAATATAAAATAATTGGTATTGTTATCAAGGACTATTGGCTTGATCCATTTCAGTATGCCAGTAGTTGGGTTTTCTTTTTTTTTTCTTTTTGATTTAGTACAACCAGTTTATTCAATTTTTCTCAAGTTATAATGACGTTATATTGTAGATGTAACAGGCGTTAAAGTTATTTATTACTCTCTATCATAGCAGAGGAACATTACCATCATTGTTCAAAACTGTTCAGTGCCACTGAAGTCAGGTATGTCACATGTGGTCTCCACCAGGCTGGAGATGATGAGGAAGTTGTGTGTATCCCCTAGGGTTAGGTAGCATACATTTTATTTCGGCCTGCCTGCTGTGTGTTCAGACATACAGCCTTTGGTAGTGTTATGAGCAAAAGATATATGTCTGTCTTTAAAGAAGATATATGTTTCAGAAAACAAAACAGAGACACTTAAAATTGTTTGAAAACAATGAGGAAAGTCAACAAAACAAAGCACTGTGTTACAAGAGGAACATAAGTATCAAAAGGAGACAATGGAACTCCAAATTTGAGAGATTCCTGGAAAGAGTGGTTTGAGTTGAATTTGAGGTGATAAAGATGAACTTCTAGAAATTAGCCATTTGCCTACATGTTCTAAATAAATAAAGTTGTGAATAAGAATTATCTTTATCATAGCCTTAAGATGGGAATAAAGTGATTCTTAGAATGGAAGAACATAAACATTTATTGAGCACCTTTAAGTTGAAAGCATAATGTTAGGCCTGTTCATTCATTCATTCATTCATTTCATTCACATTTTATCTACATGTGCTGGTCACTATTCTAATATGGCTTACTTTATCCTTCTTTTACCAATGGTGAGACTGAAACTCAAAAATAAGAAACTGACTCAAAGTTGCATGCTATGTGGCAGATGTGGAATTGAAACTCATCTGCTTGCCCATAAACCAAGCCCTGCACATCATAGCATGTATGCTAATTAAAAAGAAATAAAAGTTACAGACATTGGAGAAATGCTATAAAGAAAGTTTTCTTTTCCTTAGCAAATCCTCCAATCTTCCAGTGATAGGCAGATCTCCCTGTGTTTTTTGCTCACTGGATATATTAGAACTAGATCTCTGTAGCTCTGTGAGGTGAGAATTACTAGGTTAACTACCTAAGTTTGGTGAAAAAAAATCTCCTGTGATAAACATTATTTACAAAATGAAATGAAAACAGTTTTCTACAAAAAAGAAATGCTAACAAATATGCTTTCTGAAACAAATATTTATAAATCTCATCATCACAAATCATCATTTGATAGAAATATTTCTACTATGGCATTCAATATTATGGAAATTTTCTTTGTCTTACTTTAGTAAAAAAACATAGAAACTCAACTTTATTGTAATAAAATAGCAAATAATATAAACTTAATTTAAATGCTATGGTAATATGTAAACACTCTCCAATCTTATTTCTTAACTCTCTAAACAAGTATAATAATTAATCTAAAGCTTTATCTTCTTTGTTTTTTCACATTTTTATTGGAGTGTAATTGCTTTACAATGGTGTGTTAGTCTCTGCTTTATAACAAAGGGAATCTGCTATACATATACATATATCCCCATATCTCCTCCCTCTTGCGTCTCCCTCTCACCCTCCCTATCCCACTCCTCTAGGTGGACACAAAGCACCGAGCTGATCTTCCTGTGCTATGCGTCTGCTTCCCACTAGTTATCTATTTTACATTTGGTAGTATATATAAGTTCATGTCATTCTCTCACTTTGTCCCACCTTACCCTTCCCCTTCCCCGTGTCCTCAGCTCCATTCTGTACATCTGCGTCTTTATTCCTGTCCTGCTGATAGGTTCTTCAGAACCTTTTTCTTTTTTAGATTCCGTATATATATGTGTTAGCATATGGTATTTATTTTTCTCTTTCTGACTTACTTCACTCTGTATGACAGTCTCTAAGTCCATCCACCAAACAACAAATAACTCAATTTCATTTCATTTTATGGCTGAGTAATATTCCATTGTATATATGGGCCACATCTTCTTTATCCATTCATCTGTCGATGGACACTTAGGTTGCTTCCATGTCCTGGCTATTGTAAATAGAGCTGCAATGAACATTTTGGTACATGACTCTTTTTGAATTATGGTTTTCTCAGATTATGTGCCCAGCAGTGGGATTGCTGGGGCGTGTGGTAGTTCTATTTTTAGTTTTTTAAGGAACCTCTATATTGTTCTACATAGTGGCTGTATCAATGTACATTCCCACCAACAGTGCAAGAGGGTTCCCTTTTCTCCACACACTCTCCAGCATTTATTGTTGGTAGATTTTTTGATGATGGCCATTCTGACTGGGTGAGGTGATACCTCATTGTACTTTTGATTTGCATTTCTCTAATGATTAGTGATGCTGAACATCTTTTCATGTGTTTGTTGACAAACTTATACCTTCTTTGGAGAAATGTGTATTTAGGTCTTCTGCCCATTTTTGATTAGGTTGTTTGTTTTTTGATATTGAACTGCATGAGCTGCTTGTAAATTTTGGAGATTAATCCTTTGTCAGTTGCTTCATTTGCAAATATTTTCTCCCATTCTGAGGGTTGTCTTTTCATCTTACTTATGATTTCCTTTGCTGTACAAAAGCTTTTAAGTTCCATCAGGTCCCACTTTTTATTTTTGTTTTTATTTCCATTTCTCTAGGAGGTTGGTCAAAAAGGATCTTCCTGTGATTTATGTCAGAGACTGCTCTGCCTATATTTTCCTGTAATAGTTTTATAGTGTCTGGCCTTACATTTAGGTCTTTAATCTATTTTGAGTTTATTTTTGTGTATGGTGTTAGGGAGTGTTCTAATTTGATTCTTTTACATGTAGCTGTCCAGTTTTCCCAGCACCACTTATGGAAGAGGCTGTCTTTACTCCACTGTATATTCTTTCCTCCTTTGTCAAAAATAAGGGGACCATATGTGCATGGGTTTATCTCTGGGCTTTCTACCCTGTTCCATTGATCTGTATTTCTGTTTTTGTGCCAGTACCATACTGTTTTGATTACTGTAGCTTTGTACTATAGTCTGAAGTCTGGGAGCCTTATTCCTCCAGTTCCATTTTTCTTTTTCAAAATTGCTTTGGCTATTTGGGGTCTTTTGTGTTTCTGTACAGACTGTGAAATTTTTTTGTTTTAGTTCTGTGAAAAATGCCATTGGTAGTTTCATTGGGATTGCATTGAATCTGTAGATTGCTTTGGGTAGTATACTCATTTTCACAATGTTGATTCTTCCAATCCAAGAACATGGTATATCACTCCAGCTGTTAGTATCATCTTTAATTTCGTTCATCAGTGTCTTATGGTTTTCTGCATACAGGTCTTTTGTCTCCTAAGTAGGTTTATTCCTAGGTATTTTTTTCTTTGTGTTACAGTGGTAAATGGGAGTGTTTTCTTAATTTCTCCTTCAGATTTTTCATCATTAGTGTATAGGAATGCAAGAGATTTCTGTGCATTAATTTTGTATCCTGTAACTTTACCAGATTCATTATTAGCTCTAGTAGTTTTCTGGTAGTTTCTTTAGGATTCTCTATGTATAGTATCTTGTCATCTGCACACAGTGACAGCTTTACTTCTTCTTTTCTGATTTGGATTCTTTTTATTTCTTTCTCTTCTCTGATTGCTGTGGCTAAAACTTCCAAAACTATGTGGAGTAATAGTGGTGAGAGTGGACAACCTTGTCTTCTTCCTGATCTTAGAGGAAATGGTTTCAGTTTTTCACCATTGAGAGCGATGTTGGCTGTGAGTTTGTCATATATAGCCTTTATTATGTTGAGGTAAGTGCCCTCTATGTCTACTTTCTGGAGGGTTTTTATCATAAACGGGTGTTGAATTTTGTTGAAAGCATTATCTGCATCTATTTAGATGATCACAGGGTTTTTCTCCTTCAAATTGTTAATATGGTTTATCACATTGATTGATTTGCATATATTGAAGAATCTTTGCATTCCTGGGATAAACCCTACTTGATCATGGTGTATGATCCTTTTAATGTGCTGTTGGATTCTGTTTGCTAGTATTTTGTTGAGGATTTTTGCATCTATGTTCATCAGTGATATTGGCCTGTAGTTTTCTTTCTTTGTGACATCTTTGTCTGTTTTGGTATCAGCGTGATGATTGCCTCGTAGAATGAGTTTGGGAGTGTTCCTCCCTCCGCTATATTTTGGAAGAATTTGAGAAGGATAGGTGTTAACTCTTCTCTAAATGATTGATAGAATTCGCCTGTGAAGCCATCTGGTCCTGGGCTTTTGTTTGTTGGAAGATTTTTAATCACATTCTCAATTTCAGTGCTTGTGATTGGTCTGTTTGTATTTTCTATTTCATCCTGGTTCAGTCACAGAAAGTTGGGCTTTTCTAAGAATTTGTCCATTTCTTCCAGGTTGTCCATTTTATTGACATATAGTTACTTATAGTAATCTCTCATGGTCCTTTGTATTTCTTCAGTGTCAGTTGTTACTTCTCCTTTTTCCTTTCTAATTCTATTGATTTGAGTCTTCTCCCTTTGTTTCTTGATGAGTCTAGCTAATGGTTTATCAATTTTGCTTATCTTCTCAAAAACCAGCTTTTAGTTTTATTGATCTTTGCTATCATTTCCTTCATTTGTTTTTCATTTATTCCTGATCTGATCCTTATGATTTCTTTCCTTCTGCTAACTTTGGGGTTTTTTGTTTTTCTTTCTCTAATTGCTTTAGGTATAAGGTTAGGTTGTTTATTTGAGATATTTCTTCTTTCTTGAGGTAGGATAGTACTGCTGTAAACTTCCCTCATAGAACTGCTTTTGCTGCATCCCATAGGTTTTGGGTCATCGTTTCATTGTCATTTGTTTCTAGGTATTTTTTGATTTCCTCCTGGATTTCTTAAGTTATCTCTTGGTTATTAAGAATATTTTCACGTCCATGTGTTTGTATTTTTTAGATTTTTTTCCTGTAATTGATATCTAGTCTCATAGCATTGTGGTCGGAAAAGATACGTGATAAGATTTCAATTTTCTTAAGTTTACCAGGGCTTAATTTGTGACCCAAGATATGATCTATCCTGGAGAATGTTCCCTGAGCACTTGAGAAGAATGTGTATTCTGTTGTTTTTGGGTGGAATGTCCTATGAATATCAATTAAGTCCATCTTGTTTAATGTATCAGTTAAAGCTTGTGTTTCCTTATTTATTTTCATTTTGGATGATCTGTCCATTGGTTAAAGTGGGGTGTTAAAGTCACCTACTATGATTGTGTTACTGTCGATTTCCCCTTTTATGGTTGTTAGCCTTTGCCTTATGTATTGTGATGCTCCTATGTTGTGTGCATAAATATTTACAAGTGTTATGTCTTCTTCTTGGATTCATCCCTTGATCATTATGTAGTATCCTTCTTTGTCTCTTGTAATAGTCTTTATTTTAATGTCTATTTTGTCTTTATATGAGAATATAAATTCTATTTAAAGTCTGTTTGTCTGATATGAGAATTGCTACTCCAGTTTTCTTTTGATTTCCATTTGCATGGAATATTTTTTTCCCTCATTTTCAGTCTGTATGTCCCTAGGTCTGAAGTGCGTCTCTTGCATACAGCATATATATAGGTCTTGTTTTTGTCTCCATTCAGCCAGTCTACGTCTTTTGGTTGGAGCATTTAATTCATTTACATTTAAGGAAATTTTCGATATGTATGTTCCTATTACCATTTTCTTAATATTTTGGGTTTGTTATTGTAGGTCTTTTCCTTCTCTTATGTTTCCTGTCTAGAGGAGTTCCTTTAGCATTTGTTGTAAAGCTGGTTTGGTGGTGCTGAATTCTCTTAGCTTTTGCTTGTCTTTAAATGTTTTACTTTCTCCATCGAATCTGAATGATATCCTTGCTGGGTAGAGTAAACTTGGTTGTAGGTTTTCCCCTTTCATCACTTTAAATATATCTTGCCACTCTCTTCTGGCTTGCAGAGTTTCTGCTGAAAGATAAGCTGTTAACCTTATGGGGATTCCCTTGTATGTTATTTGTTGTTTTTCCCTTGCTGCTTTTAATATTTTTTTCTTTGTATTTAATTTTTGATAGTTTGATTAATATGTGTCTTGGCGTGTTTCTCCTTGGATTTATCCTGTATGGGACTCTCTGAGCTTCCTGGACTTGATTGACTATTTCCTTTCCCATATTAGGGAAGTTTTCAACTATAATCTCTTCTAATATTTTCTCAGTCTCTTTCTTTTTCTCTTCTTCTTCTGGGAACCCTATAATTCAAATGTTGCTGCATTCAATGTTATCCCAGAGGTCTCTGAGACTGTCCTCAATTCTTTTCATTCTTTTTTCTTTATTCTGCTCTGCAGTAGTTATTTCCACTATTTTATCTTCCAGGTCACTTATCCGTTCTTCTGCCTCAGTTATTCTGCTATTGATTCCTTCTAGAGAAATTTTTATTTCATTTCCTGTGTTGTTCATCACTGTTTGTTTCCTCTTTAATTCTTCTAGGTCCTTGTTAACCATTTCTTGTATTTTCTCACTTCTATTTCCAAGATTTTGGATCATCTTTTGCTATCATTACTCTGAATTCTTTTTCAGGTAGTCTGCCTATTTGCTCTTCATTTGTTTGGTCTGGTGGGTTTTTACCTTGCTCCTTCATCTGCTGTGTGTTTCTCTGTCTTCTCATTTTGCTTAACTTACTGTGTTTGGGGATCTCCTTTTCTCAGGCTGCAGGTTCGTAGTTCCTGTTGTTTTTGGTATCTGCCCCCAGTGGCTAAGGTTGGTTCAGTGGGTTGTGTGGGCTTCCTGGTCGATGGGATTAGTGCCTGTATTCTGGTCGATGAGGCGGATCTTTTCTTTCTGGTGGGCAGGACCACGTCTGGTGGTGTGTTTTGGCGTGTCTGTGACCTTATTATGATTTTAGGTGGCCTCTCTGCTATTGGGTGTTGTTGTGTTTTTTTTCTTGCTAGTTGTTTCACATAGTGTGTCCAGTACTGTAACTTGCTGGTTGTTGAGTGGTGCTGGGTCTTAGTGTTGAGATGGAGATCTCTGGGGCAGCTTTCACCATTTGATATTACATGGAGCTGGGAGGTCTCTGGTGGACCAATGTCCTGAACTTGGTTCTCCCACCTCAGAGGCACAGGCTTGATATCCGACTGGAACACCAAGACCCTGTCAGCCACACGGCTCTGAAGAAAGGGAGAAAAAAAGAAAGAAAAAAATAAAAAGAAATACAGTTATTAAAATGAAAAATTATTATAAATAAAAAAATTAAAAAGTAATAAAAAATAAAAAAGGAAAGAAAGAAAGAAAGAAAGAAAGAAAGAAAGAAAGAAAGAAAGAAAGAAAGAAAGAAGGAAAGAAGAGAGCTACCAATCCAAAAAGGAATCCACCAATGAAAACAAGTACTAAAACTCTACTTAAAAAAAAAAAGACAGACAGAACCCTAGGACAAATGGTAAAAGCAAAGCTATACAGACAAAATCACACAGAGAATCATACACATACACACTTACATAAAGATAAAATGGAAATATATATATATTTATATATATATAAAAAGGAAGAGAGCAACCAAATCAATAAACAAATCTACCAAAGATAATAAACTCTAAATACTAAAGTAAGATAAACATAAAACCAGAAACCAGTCAGTCACATACAGCAAACCCCAAGTCTACAGTTGCTCTCAAAGACCACTGCCTCAATTTTGGGATGATTCATTGTCTATTCAGGTATTCCACAGATGCAGGGCACATCAAGTTGATTGTGGAGATTTAATTCACTTCTCCTGAGGCTGCTGGGAGAAATTTCCCTTCCTCTTCTTTGTTTGCACAGCTCCTGGTATTCAGCTTTGGATTTGGCCCCACCTCTGCCTGTAGGTCACCTGAGGGCATCTGTTCTTCCCTCAGACAGGACGGGGTTAAAGTAACAGCTGATTAGGGGGCTCTGGCTCACTCAAGCCAGGGAGACAGAGGGGTACGGAATGTGGGGTAAGCCTGCAGCGGCAGAGGCCGGCGTGAAGTTGCAACAGCCTGAGGTGCGCCGTGCATTCTCCCAGGGAAGTTGTCCCTGGATCACGGAACCCTGGCAGGGGCGGGCTGCACAGGCTCCCAGGAGAGGAGGTGTGGACAGTGACCTGTGCTTGCACACAGGCTTCTTGGTGGTTGCGGCAGCAGTCTTAGCATCTCATGCCCGCCTCAGGTGTCTGCACTGATAGCCATGGCTCACACCTTTGTCTGGAGCTTGTTTAGGTGGTGCTTTGAATCCCCTCTCCTTGCACACCCCGAAACAATGGTCTCTTGCCTCTTAGGCATGTTCAAGTTTTTTCCCGGATTCCTTCCTGGCTAGCTGTGGTGCACTAGACTCCTTCAGCCTGTGTTCATGCAGCCAACCCCAGTCCTCTCCCTGGGATCTGAACTCCGAAGCCTGAGCCTCAGCTCCCAGCCCCCACCCACGCTGGTGGGTGAGCAGACAAGTCTCTCAGGCTGGTGAGTGCTGCTGCACACCGATCCTCTGTCCAGGATTCTCTCCACTTAGCCCTTTGCCTCCCTGTTGCTGGGCTCTCCTCTGTGGCTCCAAAGCTTCCTCCCTGCCACCCCCTGTCTCCACCAGTGAAGGGGCTTCCTATTGTGTGGAAACTTTTCCTCCTTCACAGCTCCCTCTCAGAGGTGCAGGTCCTGTCCCTATTCTTTTGTCTCTGTTTTTTCTGTTTTCTTTTGCCCTACCCAGATACATGGGGAGTTTCTTGCCTTTTGGGAAGTCTGAGGTCTTCTTTCAGCGTTCAGTAGGTGTTCTGTAGGAGTTGTTCCACATGTAGATGTATTTCTGATGTATTTGTGGGAGGATGGTGATTTCCACATCTTACTCCTCCGCCTTCTTGAAGGTCTCCCCCTAAAGCTTTATCTTCTTGAAGCACTAGTACAAATAACATTTTTACCATAATATGTCTTAGCAAGTTTTTCTCATTGACTGTTAGTTGAAATTAATGACCTATGGTTTAAAAAATTTTTGATCAAGAATGAATTAAACATGTTTGGGGCTTATTTTTTGTTAATTTTTATACCAAATACATGTTTGTATAAATAAAACTGCATCTTTACCTATCTATTGCATTTGTCATCTATTATCTATCTTCTATTTGTCTATCATCTACCTATCTACCAATCTCTTTATCTTTTGTTGATGTATCTATCCATCCTCTATCTGTCTATCTATCATCTGTCTCCTACACTTATACCTTCCCCTCTCCATCTCCCTGTTCCTTCTCTTTAACCTCCCCACAAACTTCCCTCTCTCTCCCTTCCTCTTTTGGGCTCTCCTCACTGCTTCTTTATCTCTCTTTTTAACTTTTCTTTCCTTTCCTTTCCTTTTTTTTTTTTTCTTTTGTTTTGTTTTGTAAAAGACTAAATGGAAACCTTAACTAAATAGAGTTGGGAGACTAAAAAGGGGAATTATCATGCGCTGTGATGATAGCAGAGCTCAATAGACAGAAGAAAGACTCTTCTTCTTTCCTGGTGAGGACTCAGCCAATGAAAAGCCATGGCCTCTTTGTTTAATACATCCCTCCTGGCTTCCTTTGCCGCTCTAAAAAGGTGTTCTTCACATGCTGTGCAGGACTTGCATGTGGCCCGCCATGGTTGCAGACCTTGAATAGCAATTCTCTGCTGATCCTGGATGAACCATCTTTGCTTGATATCTAGCAGTCTATTTATTTCAGGTCAACAGTTTATTCATCCTGCTCATCCTTTGATACAGATTTACTTGCAAATTTTCTGCTCTTATTTATAATATGATGAGGTAACAATGCAAATATTACTCAACATAATGTTAACTAGTGCCTCTTGTGGATTTTTGTTCCTTAAAACTCTTTTGGCATTTTTAGTTAAGAAACATAATTCTCATATCAAAATTTCAAAAGGTAAGAAACTCCTCTCAACATGGAGCATTTTCACAAAGGATAAGAAATTACATGATTTGGTAAGCAGCAGGAGAGACAGGCAACTTGGAAAAACAGTTTAATTCTTTTTTTTTTTTTTTACTGTAAACTATTATTCTTTTTATTTTTTTTAACATCTTTATTAGAGTATAATTGCTTTACAATGGTGTGTCAGTTTCTGCTTTATACATATGTCCCCGTATCTCTTCATTCTTGCATCTCCCTCCCTCCCACACTCCCTATCCCACCCCTCTAGGTGGTCACAAAGCAACGAGCTGATCTCCCTGTGCTATGCAGCTGCTTCCCACTAGCTATCTATTTTACGTTTGGTTGTGTGTATATGTCCATGCCACTCTCTCACTTTGTCCCACCTTACCTTTCCCCCTCCCCATATCCTCAAGTCCATTCTCTAGTAGGTCTGCATCTTTATTCCCGTCTTGCCACTAGGTTCTTCAGACCATTTTCTTTTTCTTTCTTTTTTTTTTTAGATTCCACATATATGTATTAGCATATGGTATTTGTTTTTCTCTTTCTGACTTACTTCAATCTGTATGACAGTCTCTAGGTCCATCCACCTCACTACAAATAACTCAGTTTTGTTCCTTTTTATGGCTGAGAAATATTCCATTGTATATATGGGCCACATCTTCTTTATCCATTCATCTGTTAATGGACACTTAGGTTGCTTTCATGTCCTGGCTATTGTAAATAGAGCTGCAATGAACATTTTGGTACATGACTCTTTTTGACCTATGGTTTTCTCAGGGTATATGCCCAGTAGTGGGATTGCTGGGTCGTATGGTAGTTCTATTTTTAGATTTTTAAGGAACCTCCATACTGTTCTCCATAGTGGCTGTATCAATTTACTTTCCCACCAATAGTGCAAGAAGGTTCCTTTTTCTCCACACCCTCTCCAACATTTATTGTTTGTAGATTTTTTGATGATGGCCATTCTGACCGGTGTGAGATGATATCTCATTGTAGTTTTGATTTGCATTTCTCTAATGATTAATGATGTTGAGCATTCTTTCATGTGTTTGTTGGCAATCTGTATATCTTCTTGGAGAAATGTCTATTTAGGTCTTCTGTCCACTTTTGGATTGGGTTATTTGTTTTTTTGATATTGAGCTGCATGAGTTGCTTGTATGTTTTGCAGATTAATCCTTTGTCAGTTGCTTCATTTGCAAATATTTTCTCCCATTCTGAGGGTCGTCATTTCGTCTTGTTTATGGTTTCCTTTGCTGTGCAAAAGCTTTTAAGTTTCATTAGGTCCCACTTGTTTATTTTTGTTTTTATTTCCATTTCTCTAGGAGGTGGGTCAAAAAGGATCTTGCCGTGAGTTATGTCATAGAGTATTCTGCCTAGGTTTTCCTCTAAGAGTTTGATAGTGTCTGGCCTTACATAAGGTCTTTAATCCATTTTGAGTTTATTTTTGTGTATGGGGTTAGGGAGTGTTCTAATTTGATTCTTTTACATGTAGCTGTCCAGTTTTCCCAGCACCACTTATTGAAGAGGCTGTCTTTTCTCCACTGTACATGCTTGCCTCCTTTATCAAATGTAAGGTGACCATATGTGTATGGGTTTATCTCTTTATCAAAGATAAGGTGACCATATGTGCTTTCTATCCTGTTCCATTGATCTATATTTCTGTTTTTGTGCCAGTACCATACTCTCTTGATTACTGTAGCATTGTAGTATATTCTGAAGTCAGGGAGCCTGATTCCTCCAGCTCCGTTTTTCCTTCTCAAGATAGTTTTTGCTATTCATGGTCTTTTGTTTCCATACAAATTGTGAAATTTTTTGTTCTAGTTCTGTGAGAAATGCCAGTGGTAGTTTGACTGGCATTGCATTGAATCTGTAGATTGCTTTGAATAGTATATTCATTTTCACAAAGTTGATTCTTCCAATACAAGAACGTGGTATATCTCTCCATCTATTTGTGTCATTTTGATTTCTAACATCAGTGTCTTATAATTTTCTGCATACAGGTCTTTTGTCTCCTGAGGTAGGTTTATTCCTAGATATTTTATTCTTTTTGTTGCAATGGTAAATGGGAGTGTTTCTTAATTTCACTTTCAGATTTTTCAACATTAACGTATAGGAATGCAAGAGATTTCTGTGCATTAATTTTGTATCCTGCTACTTTACCAGATTCATTGATTAGCTCTAGTAGTTTTCTGGTAGCATCATAAGGAATCTCTATGTATAGTATCATGTCATCTGCAAACAGTGACAGCTATACTTCTCCTTTTCTGATTTGGATTCCTTTTATTTCTTTTTCTTCTCTGATTGTTGTGGCTAAAACTTCCAAAACTATGTTGAATAATAGAGGTGAGTGTGGGTAACCTTGTCTTGTTCCTGATCTTAGTGGAAATGGTTTCAGTTTTTCACCATTGAGGATGATGTTGGCTGTGGGTTTGTCATATATAGCCTTTATTATGTTGAGGAAAGTTTGCTCTATGCCTACTTTCTGGAGGGTTTTTCATCATAAATGGGTGTTGAATTTTGTCAAAAGCTTTCTCTGCATCATTGAAAGGATCATATGGTGTTTCTCCTTCAATTTGTTAATATGGTGTATCACGTTGATTGATTTGCATATATTGAAGAATCCTTGCATTCCTGGGATATACCCCACTTGATCACAACGTATGATCCTTTTAATGTGCTGTTGGATTCTGTTTGCTAGTATTTTTTTCAAGATTTTTGCATCTGTGTTCATCAGTGATATTGGCCGTAGTTTTCTTTCTTTGTGACATCTTTGTCTGGTTTTGGTGTCAAGGTGATGGTGGTCTCATAGAATGAGTTTGGGAGTGTTCCTTCCTCTGCAACTTTTTGGAAGAGTTTGAGAAGGATGGGTGTTAGCTCTTCTCTAAGTGTTTGATAGAATTCGCCTGTGAAGCCATCTGGTCCTGGGCTTTTGTTTGTTGGAAGATTTTTAATCACAGTTTCAATTTCAGTGCTTGTGATTGGTCTGTTCATATTTTCTATTTCTTCCTGGTTCAGTCTTGGCAGGTTGTGCATTTGTAAGAATTTGTCCATTTCTTCCAGGTTGTCCATTTTATTGGCATAGAGTTGCTTGTAGTAATCTCTCATGATCTTTTGTATTTCTTCAGTGTCAGTTGTTACTTCTCCTTTTTCCTTTCTAAATCTATTGATTTGAGTCTTCTCCCTTTGTTTCTTGATGAGTCTGGCTAATGGTTTATCAATTTTGTTTATCTTCTCAAAGAACTAGCTTTTAGTTTTATTGATCTTTGCTAATGTTTCCTTCATTTCTTTTTCATTTATTTCTGATCTGATCTTTATGATTTCTTTCCGTCTGCTATCTTTGGGGTTTTTTTGTTTTTCTTTCTCTAATTGCTTTAGGTGCAAGGTTAGGTTGTTTATTCGGGATATTTCCTGTTTCTTGAGGTAGGCTTGTATATCTATAAACTTCCCTCTTAGACCTACTTTTGCTGCAACCCATAGGTTTTGGGTCATTGTGTTTTCATTGTCATTTGTTTTTGGGTATTTTTTGATTTCCTCTTTGATTTCTTCAGTGATCTCTTGGTTATTAAGTAGTGTGTTATTTAGCCTCCATGTGTTTGTATTTCTTACAGATTTTTTCCTGTAATTGATATCTAGTCTCATAGCATTGTGGTCAGAAAAGTTACTTGATATGATGTAAATTTTCTTAAATTTATCAAGGCTTGATATGTGACCCAAGATATGATCTATCCTGGAGAATGTTCCCTGAGCACTTGAGAAGAATGTGTATTCTGTTGTTTTTGGGTGGAATGTCCTATAAATATCAGTTAAGTCCATCTTGTTTAATGTATCATTTAAAGCTTGTGTGTCCTTATCTATTTTCATTTTGGATTTGTCCATTGGTGAAAGTGGGGTGTTAAAGTCCCCTACTATGATTGTGTTACTGTCAATTTCCCCTTTTATGGCTGTTAGTATTTGCCTTATGTATTGAGGTGCTCCTACGTTGGGTGCATAAATATTTACAATTGTTATATCTTCTTCTTGGATTGATCCCTTGATCACTATGTAGTGTCCTTCTTTGTCTCTTGTAATGGTCTTTGTTTTAAAATCTATTTTGTATGACATGAGAATTGCTACTCCAGCTTTCTTTTGATTTCAGTTTGCATGGAATATCTTTTTCCATCCCTTCACTTTCAGTCTGGGTGTCCCTAGGTCTGAAGTGGGTGTCTTGTAGACAGCATATATATGGGTCTTCTTTCTGTATCCATTCAGCCAGTCTATGCCTTTTGGTTGAAGCATTTAATCCATTTACATTTACATTTAAGGTAATTATCAATATGTAAGTTCCTATTACCATTTTCTTAATTGTTTTGGGTTTATTATTGTTGGTCTTTTCCTTCTCTTGTGTTTCTTGCCTAGAGAAGTTCCTTTAGCATTTGTTGTAAAGCTGGTTTGGTGGTGCTGAACTTTCTCAGCTTTTGCTTGTCTGTAAAGGTTTTAATTTCTCCATCAAATCTGAATGAGGTCTTTGCTGGGTAGAGTATTCTTGGTTGTAGGTTTTTCTCTTTCATCATTTTAAATATGTCCTGCCACTCCCTTCTGGCTTGCAGAGTTTCTGCTGAAAGATCAGCTACTAACCTTATGTGGATTCCCTTATATGTTACTTGTTTTTCCCTTGCTGCTTTTAATATTTTTTCTTTGTATTTAATTTTCGATAGTTTGTTTAATATGTGTCTTGGCATGTTTCTCCTTGGATTTATCCTGTATGGGACTCTGTGTGTTTCGTGGACTTGATTAACTATTTCCTTTCTCATATTAGGGAAGTTTTCAACTATAATCTCTTCAAATATTTTCTCAGTCCCTTTCTTTTTCTCTTCTTCTTATGGGACCCCTATAATTCGAATGTTGGTGTGCTTAATGTTGTCCCAGAGGTCTCTGAGACTGTCCTCAATTCTTTTCATTCTTTTTCCTTTATTCTGCTCTGCAGTAGTTATTTCCACTATTTTATCTTCCAGGTCACTTATCCGTTCTTCTGCCTCAGTTATTCTGCTATTTATCCCTTCTAGAGAATTTTTAATTTCATTTATTGTGTTGTTCATCACTCTTTGTTTGCTCTTTAGTTCTTCTAGGTCCTTGTTAAATGTGTCTTCTAGTTTCTCCATTCTATTTCCAAGATTTTGGATCATCTTCACTATCATCACTCTGAATTCTTTTTCACATAGACTGCCTGTTTCCCCTTCATTTGTTAGGTCTGGTGGATTTTTGCCTTGTTCCTTCATCTGCTGTGTGGTTCTCTGTCTTCTCATTTTGCTTAACTTACTGTGTTTGGGGTCTCCTTTTCACAGACTGCAGGTTCATAGTTTCCGTTGTTTTTGGTGTCTATCCCCAGTGGCTATGATTGGTTCAGTGGGTTGTGTAAGCTCCTGGTGGAGGGGAGTAGTGCCTGTGTTCTGGTGGATGAGGCTGGATCTTGTCTTTTTGGTGGGCAGGTCCACTTCTGGTGGTGTGTTTTGGGGTGTCTGTGGCCTTATTATGATTTTAGGAAGTCTCTGTGCTAACGGATGGTGTTGTGTTCCTGTCTTGCTAGTTGTTTGGCATAGGGTGTACAGCACTGTAGCTTGCTGGTCGTGGAGCTGGGTCTTGGCATTGAGATGGAGATCTCTGCGAGATATTTGCCATTTGATATTATGTGGAGCTAGGAGGTCTCTTGTGCACCAGTGTCCTGAACTTGGCTCTCCCACCTCAGTGGCACATCCCTAACGCCTGGCTGTAGCACCAAGAACCTGTCCTCCACACGGCTCAGAATAAAAGGGAGAAAAAAAAGAAAGAAAGAAGAAGACAAAATAAAATAAAGTAAAATAAAATAAAATATAGTTATTAAAATAAAAAATATTATTAAGAAAAAGATTTTTTTCAGGTAATAAAAAAAAAAAGGACAGACAGAACCCTAGGACAAATGGTAAAAGCAAAGCTATACAGACAAAACACACACAGAAGCATACACATATGCACTCACAAAAGGAGTAAAAGTGGAAATATATATATATATATATCATTGCTCCCAAAGTCCACCTCGTCAATTTGGGATGATTTGTTGTCTATTCAGGTATTCCACAGATGCAGGGTACATCAAGTTGATCGTGGAGATTTAATCCACTGCTCTTGAGGCTGCTGGGAGAGATTTTCCTTTCTCTTCTTTGTTCGCACAACTCCCAGGGTTCAGCTTTGGATTTGGACCCGCCTCTCAGTGTAGGTCGGCTGAGGGTGTCTGTTCCTTTCGGGAAGTCTGAGGTCTTCTGCCAGCATTCAGTAGGTGTTCTGTAGGAGTTGTTCCACATGTAGTTGTATTTCTGATGTATTTGTTGGGATGAAGGTGATCTCCGCATTGTACTCTTCTGCCATCTTGAAGCTCCTCGCCCAGAGTATCCTTTTATTCTTTTATCCTTTGTGCACAGTCTAGTTTTACTTGTTCATACGGTGCTGTGTGCAAAGGCTTTCACCCAGCCTTTCAGACCATAGTTCTTCATGTAATGTGGCTGTGCCAACACCTCACACTATGAGCAGTGCCGCACGAGACACCTCAATTCAAGATCTCTAATTCTTAAATGATTTTTATACAGCTTGTTTCTAAGACCTGCTGGGTTTAAACATTGGTTCATGGAGTCAGAGTATAACCTTCAGAATCTTCTAGAACAAAGATAATCCGATGCCAGACCTCCTGGAGGATACTGGATCAGAGTGTGAGATCCAAATTCCCCACAGATTAACTTCAAATGAAAAGTAATATACATTTTCTTCTTAGTTTAAATATTTTATGAGCTGCTGATATATAGAAGTATTGTTGATAATGGTATGGATACTTGAATAACTTTGTAATATCTCCAAACTTTAGTTCCTTCATCTCTAAAATTCTACATTATGGGGTTGTTGGATGACTAAATTAAAAAGAATGTGGTTGGATCAATTAGTTGCCTGACATATCAATAAATATTACTGATACTGATGTTCATCTTGATGATGATGATGATGTTGACATAATGACAAATTCAAAGCTCTGTTACTCATGTTAGGTTTTCATATAAACATACCATGCTCTAGCTTCAGATATTCAGCTTCCCAGATATCTCCAACTGGATGATTCATAGGTACCTGAAATACAAATTGATCTCAGACAACTTATAAACTTCTATCCCCCCTTCCAGACCTTTTCACAAATATCAGTATTATCTACCCACCCATCATCTACCCCTTCCTAAATCTGTGCCCTTAAGTGCATTCTTATCTTGGTGCTAGGCATCCTCACAATGCCAGGAATCTTCTCTCCTACTCAGAAACATGGTATCTTCCTAGGACTCTCCTTGGCCCTTCTTCCCATTCCCCCACCCCTCCCATATCATCTAGTCACTAAGCTCTGCCCAATCTACTTGCAAATGAAAACAATGACTACTTCCTGGGTACTTTATCCTGATATGACATGCTATTTTGGCTCCATATCACACTTAATCTGTTCAATAACTCTTCTGTTTACAGATGGAGAAGTAGTGGATCACAGAGACTGCTCCTTCCACTAAGCCACATTGCCCCTTGTAAAACTCTTTTGCTATCCTCCTCCTTTCTCCATTCCTACTTCCACTGGCTTACTTGGGCCTTTTCTTCTCCCTCTTGGTCTTCTACAATAGACTCCTTGTGGGTGTCCTGTAGTCTTGCCTCCCTGTAATTCATGCTCCATAGTGTTGCTTGGGCAATGGCTCTAACGTGTACATGATTATGTACTCTGCTGCTCAATATTTTTCAGGGGTTTCTCAGCAGCTACAGAATAAAATTTGAAGTCATTTTCATGACGCACAAAGCCCTTTATGATTTGGCTACTTCCTATCTGACTAACCTTATTTCTTATCACTTTATATCCATCAGCCCCCATCCAAAATCTACTCTGCAGTAGATCTTGACTACTTGGGTTTCCCTAAATAAGCCATATATTTTTAGACTTCCAAAGTTTGCTTGTGCTTTTACCACTTTCTAAAATGTCTGACCTCCCCACTGCTCTCTGCTCAATATCAAGTTATCTCCTCTGTGGGGGTTCTCAGTTCTGGCTCTATGTTAGGATCATCCAATATTCTTTTTAAGGCACTTTAAAAATGTCTATGCCAAAAGAGTGTGATATAATTGTCTAAGGTAGAGTCTGATATTTTCATTTGTTTTGAACTCCCAAGGTGTTCTAATGTGCTCAGATGCTCCTTCTTCCTAACGTTCCCCTTTATGTGCTGTGATTGCCTTTACCATAACATTGATCACTTTTTGTTATAATTTATTTCCAAGTCTAATTTCCCAACTAGAACATGAATTTCCAGAAGGGTTGGGACTATGTTATTCATCTTTGTGTTTTCGGTACTTACACAAAAATATTTGTGGAATTAATGGTTCTGTTGTTGGGTTGTTTTGTTTTTGTTTTTGTTTTTGTTTTTTGGTGTATTTATTGTGTCAAGTGCAGGCAATACCTATAAAACTTACATTTGTGCATCAGATGAGTGTCTTTTTTTCTCTGATTTGGTACCTTTCAACTTAGGAACAATTGAACTTATGTGAGATTTTAGAAAAGATTATTATTTAGAACAATTTTTGTTGTTAAAGTAAAAGAAAAATAAATCTTAAGAAAATGAAAAGGAGTAATTAAATGTGTGATCCTGGTGAAAATTTGGAAGGCAGCTATGCTCACCACTATACTGCCAACGCGATCCTGGTGAAAATTTGATTGAAAATTATATATATTTCTGTGAAGAAACTCACACCAGAACTCATCATTGTCCTCTCATCTTTTTAATGTTTACCACTGACATAATTGTCCCTTGTGGAAGCCTCTGCATTCTAGATATTTTAAGGGCTAAACCAGAAACACATTATTTATTCATTTATTCTTTTATGCTTTAATTCAACATTTATGATTATGTCTAAGAATTATGCTTCATAGTGGAGTTTCTGGAATGAAGAGTTCTAATTTACTTCTAATGCTTTCATTATAAACTGAAAAAAAAATGTTTAAAAAACAGCTCATCATTAGTTATGTTGATTGCAGCACCATTCTTAGACTGTGTCAACTAAGATTTACATTTTAATCCATTTAATAGCACACTAAGTAATATGCCATCTTCAATGAAAATTGTGAACTCTGGATGTTTCAATATGCAAAATGCAAATTTCAAAGAGCAATATTTTGTATCTTTTTTCTGTACTTGCTAATTTTTTGGAAGTAGTTAGTTTTGTACAGATGCATTTTTTTCTCTTTTTTTCCCCTAACTCAGCTGTACCTCAGGTAAGAAATGTTCAAATTCATCTGGTAGAGCCTTGTAAAATTTGAACAAATAAAATCTTAGTGATTAGAAGAAAATATCCTATGTGCTATTATAAAAAGTGTCCTGAAAAATAAATAAATAAAAAGTGTCCTGTAATTAGAAATAATAATTTATCAATAACTAAACTTTGCAAAGAGACAGCAGGACAAAAGCCATACGAATTACAAACTAACTCTTTGGCTTTTCAGTTATACCGTGATACTTGGGTATTAAGATGATGCTATTTAAGAAGGAGGGTGATCAAAGAGCAATGCTCTTATAAGCTGAGATGTCAGTGATACTGATTATATATTTTAAAATATTTATTAAAACTGTCATCCCAAGAAGTTTTTGATGGTGTTAACTTTTATTTCTATAATGTTGAAATGTAATAAAGGTAATAAAAAATTTAGGCCAACTAGACTTAAAGTTTATATTGACTCCAGTCATATTCTCTACCATCTCCTTTCTTAACTTAGTCTTTTAATTTTATTTTCTTAATATCATTTACTTTTGCATGTAATTTTTCATTGCTGACCACAGCAAAAGAACACATGCATAATTTTAAGAAGCATCTCAAATCTCATCTCATATGTGAAACTTCCCCAACTCCCCAATGTAAATAGAGTTAGTTATTTCCTCCTCAACTCTCCTGCACCACTCAATTCATTATTTATTCTAGAAACTATTGTTTATGACATAATTATTGGTTTAGGTTCATGTCTGTGTCTCTTAGAACATAAACTATTTGAAGGTGGATTATTCGTTTTTGCACATCCAGAATCTGGAATAGTGTCAGAGGCAAGGTAGTTGACTCAAATAAAAAATAATTATTACATGTAAATATTCTGTAACACCCACCAAAAAAAAACACACAAAAAAGATACAAGATGTTGTTTTTAGCTTGTTTTTTCTCAGGCCTTGAGCTCTGTAGTTTATCCAGGAGAAGCAATCTAATTTTTAACAGAGACATAAAGTGGTCCTGACACTAAAGTCATGAGATATACTAGATTGACAACTATGGTACAGGTTTAATATATTTAGGTTATGTTGTTAAGCTGACTTCATAAACTCTTCCTCAGGAAAGCTAGTCGAATCTGGGACTACTGCTTCTCAGCTCACACTGTCTACCAAACTGCAGTAACTAAAGTGGCCTTTATGTCCCTGGATGGTGCAGAGTGTAGCCATGGCATAGCACTGGTTTCCTAATTTATTTTTTGCCATGTAAAATGGGGGTTAAATCAGGTGGAGGACTTCAGAATTCAGTTTAGTTGACAAAAGTGTTGTGTCAGGCAGTCAAATGATCCCTAATCCCTGGATTGGATAGTTAATTCATAAGTCATTACTGTCCCTTACTATATTCCAAGGTCTGTAAAAGATGTTGGATGATGGTGAAAATATTTTCTTCTTCCTCCTTTTCTTTACATTTTCACCCTTTTTTTAGTAGTTTCTTGCATATTCCTCCTGGGTCTCACCTCAGCTCAATTTCTTCTCTTGAACTGGTTATAATAAAATAGTGCCATTTTAATTTATATTCATTTTTCTGTCTTTGAAAATTGACATGATCAAACTGACACACTGGAAAGTCACCATTTCCCTTAGGATTTTGAAAATAATTATATTATTTAGGCATGTGAGGTTCTTGTGTTTAAATATTCGAAAATTATTTTATTCACAAGCCCATTTCTCTTCTCAGCAAGACTGCTTTCTGGTGCTCTCCTATCCCATTCCTTCCAAATTTTGTCACCAAACTCATTAGTGAGCATAGTTCTCTGTAGTGGGTTCTCAATACATACTTGTGTGAACATCTTCAAAACTTTCTTATTGGTTGAGTACAAGTAAAGTTGGTAGGGTGTAGGTTGATATTTACAAATGTCCAGATAGAAAGTTCCTTGGAGGCAGGGAGGGATTCTCCCTAAACCAGGCTTAGGCACCTTTGACATCAAGGCTAAAGCTTTAAAGATAATCAAAGACTTGAGAGTACACAGCTACCATTCTCTTCAGAAGAGTCCCACTGAAGAAGAAAAGGGAGAAATCCTGCATCTATAGTCTTCTTGAGTGGAGGAAACCCTTGCGATCAGAGGTGTTTAGGACTCCAAGTTGCCCTTAAGTATGGCTGACCAATAAAATATTCAGAAAGGCGGCCCATCAGAATGAAAACTGCTGTGCCCAGGATGCATTAACGATAGAATTTGCGGTGCATAAAACTTAAGATAGCATGCGGAGGGAGCTGCTGTCAGACCCATGTGTCTCCATCTGATACACGGTGCACATAAGTTATGGTTTGTGGCCAGTTAAATTGAGTGTTTTTCAAACCTTGCTGACTTTCAAACCGTACTGACTCTCTGTCTCTCTGAATTCAAAATTTTAAATTTCAGGATTTGTGCTCTGAAAACTTATGTGGCTTGGATTTGGTCTTACTCTAATAGCTAGCCAATTTCTCCTTTCCTTTGTATTTGTAGTCTTCTCATAGTTAATAGCAGACTCTTGCAAAAATAGCGACCATAATTTATTATCCTTTGCTAACAGCTTCCTGCACTGACTCTGGGCTTGCCCATGTGACTTATTGACCAATGGGACATTAGCAAATTTAAAGAAAGCATATGTTGAAAGTGCTGGCACATTGGGGCTTGCCCTCTTCCTGCTCTTGGAACTCTGCTTCTATGTGTGGCAACCATGCCCCAGTTAAGTGCCAGACATGTAAAAGGCCAACCTTAGTAATACACCATGAGGCACTTTGCCAGTTGAATGCAATGTTTGAGAGAACTCAGTAGGGATCAGCTTATTTTCAGTGTTTCATAGATTGTCAGCCCAGACCAAAGAACTGTTGAGTGACCCACAAAATACTGAACTAAAGAAGGTTTTGTTTTAAGTGACTACAATTTGGGGTGATTTCTTTCGTAGCAAAAAAAACTGATAGAGAGAATGATATAGGTATCACTTGGGGTGTTTCCATAACAACAAAACAAAACAAAACATGACAGTAGCTTTGGAACAGTTCAGTGGGCAGAAGCTATAAGACATTTTGTGAAGTCTGGGAAATTGGCAAGCAAACTGTTAGTGGAGGATGGAAGATTGTGACACCAGATATGAAATACTATAAAACAACTTGCAAAACTATTGCCTGCAGTAATTTGGAAGACCTTGGCAAGATAATTTTCAAGAAGACTGTTTAAAATATCATTGGCTTTTTTTTAGTTGCCTATGATAAGTTACAGGAAAAGAGAGAAGATCTAAAGAAAGAACTAATCAGTTTGCAAGCAGAATTTATATAGAATAGAGAGAAACCAGGATGTGCTGGATTACCTGTTTCTCATTTGCAGTTTCTCTAGCGAGTAAAAGCGTCTCAAAGTAAATTAAAACCTGAGGGTGTATTTAAAATTCAGGACATTTCCAGTAAAGCATGGCCTCTGTATCAAGGTCATGTCAAAGGTATGGCTCTAACACCCTTTGTTAGGACTTAAGAAAAATGTAAGGTGATGTCTAGTGGTCTCTCTCAGCTAGGCAAAAGGGCTTCAAAGACTCTAAACAGCATTGGTTCACAGCAGCTTAACAAGCTACCTAAAATAGAGAGGGGTCTGTCTTAAAAAGAATTGTGAGTATAACTTCTGTCAACAGAGGCACAGAAAGCACACACATTTTTGAAGGAAGTTGTATCAGCAAAAGGGCTGCTAACTTTTACTAAAAGAAGAAGAGGTCTCTGGACTCCAAGTTTCTATTGGAATGCAGACTTAGAAAACTACTCAGCTACCAACTTGGGCCATTTATTTTTTATGGGAAAAGGAGGATAATCAGAGGGAGGAGCTGAAAGCCCAGAGGGTGGGGCTAAGAATCACTGAGAAGAGACTGTTTGCAAAATGGCTGCTGAAATTCCTGTTCCACCACCCAGAGCCTCTTGGTGGTATCCTCCCACACTGCCTTGGGGCTTGTCATGTGACTTACTTTGGTGACTGAGACCTTAGCAAACTTGACCACAGTAGAGGCTTAAAAGTGCCTGGGCTTTGGGGCTTGTCCTTTTCCTGATCTTGGCTCTCTGCTTCCTCCATGTAAGGGAGTTGGGACAGCCTATTCAATGAGTGAAACTTGGCACAATGACCCATCACCCTGCCTGCCCCAGCCAACCACTAGACATCTGAGTGAGGCTCTCTTAGAACACTGACTTATGGTCAGCGTCCTAACTTCTGAAGAGGTTAGCTAGAATGAACCAAGCAATCCACAGAGTTGTGAGCTAATAAATGGTTATGGTTTGAACCACTAAATTTTGGGGTAGAGTGTTATACAGAATAAGCTAAGTGATGCACACTTTGTCTAAAGAATTTATCATATTTTGTTTCAATTATCTGCTTAGAGGTCTGTATCTATTACTGTACTATCATCACCATGCTGTAATAGATCATATCTTAGTTACTTATTTATCCCTATAACTGGCGTAGTGTCTGGGAGATCAAAAGGAAGGGAAATATGATTGCCCTTGACAAACAGAAAACCGATTATGTCATTTCTTTAATTAAAATGCTAAGCTCTTTGAGCATACATAGGAGGTATTCAATAAATATTTTTTAAAACATAAGTTTTTAACATGCTTTTTTTGTTGACAAAATTAATAATTCTCCTTCATTTCTATCTTCCTCAACTCTAAAATTGTTATTGAATTCACACATTAATTCATGAAAAATGTATTACAATATATTTCTGACATATGGTGTGCTAACATTCTAACAAGGGAGCCAGGATTTAAAACAAATGCAAATACATATGCAGAAGTAAATATTACCAATGCAATAAAGAGCATGAATACTCAGAACACCGACCAGCACACAGAGCACATCTAACCCAGGAGGGAGCATAGGAGAAGACTTCAGCAGTACTCAGTGTTGCATTACGAGGCTCTAATTGTTGGGAAGCAAAGGCTAGAGGAAAAGTGGTCCCAGCAAAAGAGGCAGCCTGAATAGATTCAGAGTGACAGGAAACTGCAAGGCACCTGAGTGTATAAGGTATTTTGTGTGGTTGGACTGTGGAGGGTGAGGGGTCAAGTGCAACACTTGCCTAGAGAGATGAGGCAAAGACAGGTTATGTCAAACTCTGCTCCTGTCACCAAGGATCTTGGGAATGTTCCAGCAGGGGCTTACTTGGAAGGTAACAAGCAGGGGTGAGCCATGATAAAATGTTTATGTTCAACCAAACCGTCCCAAAGTAGTAAAATATGGCTGTGGTCATATTTTTTTTCCCATCTATCCAGATGTAAATGCTAGAATATATGGGGAGAGTATTATAGGTTTTGTTGCTTTTCTGAATGTGAAACAAAGACTAAAACTTTATATGCATGCACATCAATTGTTCATCATCCAAGTATTGTTCATCATGGAATCTAAGTTCCTTGGGAGAAAGAAAGGTAGTTCTGTTGATGAATTACCCTTGTTGAATGTTTAATGCTCTGGTATGCACCCAGCCACTTCTCAATTCAAATTAACTGATGCTTATGAAGTAAATGTTCAGTAAATTTATATTTTAAAACCTAGATGTTTTTCTGCTGACTCTCCAGGCATGGAGGGTGTTTAGACAGCATAGATTTTTAGTTCAGTTTTGATAGAAAATTCTTCTTCAATTTTAAACTGCATTTAAAGGGAACATAATCTATCACTCTCTTAAAGGTTATTTCCAGAACTCACACTGGAGGGAATCTTTTGTGCTTTGGCTTTCCAGTGTGATTATCTTGTTTAAACACAGTCTTCACTCTCTTCCACTTTGTATTTCTTTTTCTCCTTAAAAATTCAATCTTAAATGTGCTGAGTGAAATCAATAGTTTAATAGAACTTAGAGGTTAGATGGGATGGTGGAAGGTCCCTATTGCTGTAGTTAGATAAAGAGAGCACTCGCCTCTCATGCATGACTAAGGGCCACACTCCACACAGAGAGAACTGATTTCAAAGGGGGCTGCAAACTTTATCTCTATGAATGGGAATCCCTAGCCATTGATAATGTTTGGAATAGATACCCCTGATAAACAGACCCTCAGATGTCACTTCTTCTTCACAAAGAATGCTTTTTTCCCCCTCTCCTTCAATTTAATAAAGGTAAGTTTACATGTGCCAAATCACATTGTCTGAAGTATTGTTATACATTGCCAGATAACAGAGTATAAAACTAACATTTCTCAGGTAAATGTCACCATCTTGGATTCAGCCTTATACTTACCAACTGCCAATGCATCTACCTCCAATATTCAGGAATCTACGGAAGGAAAAGGTAAAGAAATTTTCAGGTAACCAGGAAGAAAGTATTTGTATTACCAGAGATGGTACCTGTTAGTCAAAGGGTAGAGCCCCGGTGAGATAAAAACAATAGAAACCACAGACCAACGGTCAGAAGTCCTGGGTCTGACTCTTAGAGTTAGGCTGAAGGAAATTTTATTTTCCTTGATTTAGTGTATTGGGGTAAAATAAGCAGAAAATGTTTTTACATCCTGCAACTGCTATTATACCTACTATACTCAGAATAGTGCCAGGATACATAGGTGAAGAAACACATTAGGTCAGTGTTGTTGACAGAGTTCAGATCTATATGTTTACTAATTTTTCTGCATAGTTCTACCAATTTTTGATAAGGCTATGAAGATCTACAATCATTAATATAAATTTACCTATTTTTCTCTTTAATTTCTGTCCATTTTTGCTTTGTGAATTTTGAATTTCTATTAACCACATACCCCTTTATAACTATATCTTTCTTATAAATTAACTCATTATTATTATGAATTATGTATTTTTTCTCTGATAATAATCTGTCTTGATATTTTTCACTTTATCTGATTTTAATACACACACTCTAACCTCCTTCAACTTACTTCATTTATTTCCAGTATATCTGTGTATTTACCTAGAGCAGCCACGTGCTGGAGATTAAAAAATATGTTGCTTTTATTGGAAAATATCTTTCTTCCGTCTTTAGTTTTGAAGGCTATTTTCACAAGGGTGTAGAATTGTGGGTTGATAGCTTTTCTTTCAGCACTTTAAAGATATTGATGCACTCTCTTTTGGTCTCTACTGTTTTTCATAAGAATTCTACAATCATTTGAATAATTGTCCCTCTATATTTAATATATGATTTTTCTCTGATGGCTTTCATGGTTTTCTCTTTATCATTGTTTTTCAAAAGTTTATCATATAACTAGCATGGTATTCTTTGTATTTATTCTCTCTGACATTTACTGAATTTTTTGAGTATGTAAATTCATATCATTTACCAAATTTGAAAAAAAATTGACTATTATTTCTTCAAAATATTTTCTGCCTTGTTCTTTCTCCTCTCTCCTTGGGAAACTCCAATTGCACCTATGTTAGACATTCTGATATTGTCCCACCAGTTACTGAGGGTTTGTTTATTTGTAAAATATTTTTCTTTAACTTTCTCAGATTTCTATTGATAGATCTTCAGGTTTTTCCTCTGTCATCTCCATTCTGCCATTAAATTCATTCTTTGAATATTTTATTTTTGATATTGTATTTGTCAGTTCTAGAAATTTGATTAATTTCTTCTTTTTGTTTTCTATTTTCCTGTTTAGATTTCCAACTTTTAGTTCTTTGCAAATGTAATTTATGTCTTTGAGCTTGGTTATAATAACTGTCTTTAACTCCCAGTCTCCTCAATCTAACATCTGCATCATCTCCAATCATTGTCAGTTGATTGTTTTTTCCTTGAGAATGAGTCATGTTTTCCTACTTCTTTATACGTGGATGAACTTGAACTTGCATATTATGAAGACTTAGGATTCTGTCATATCCCTCCAAAAGAGTGTAGTTTGTTTGTTTGTTTGTTTGTACAAACAAATAACTTGGTTTGTTTCAAATGGCAAACTCTCTGTTGAGCAGCAGCATACGTTTCAGTTCAGTTCTTTTAGCCTTAGCTGTAATGATTGGAGACTGACATACACAATCATGGTTTAAATGTCAGCCAGGGATTTAGGCATAGTTTATATACAGAATTTGGGACTCCTTCACTCTGCCTCTCTTCTATTTGGGATTTGTCTCTTATTTTCCAGCAGTTGTAGTCACCCCAGACCTTGTCTTCTGGTTCTTCAACTCAGAGATATAATGGGTTTTCTATTACATTTTTAACCATCCTTCCTGGCATAGATATTGAAGGTACTGTAGAGTAGAAGCCCTAAAAAAAAAAGGAAAAACAAAGAAAATCTACCCAGTTCTGCTCTCTCTGTCCAAATGGTAATTCCCCTCCAAAATTTGCTGCCACCTTCTTCTTCTTCCTTCCTCTTCTCCTTGTTTTCCTCCTTCTTCTTCTTTGCTCTCCAAAGAACTTCTGTAATTGTTGTTATAATCATTCCAGCATGTATAGTTGTTGTCTTAGGAGGGTGAGTCTACTTGGCTGGAAGTGGAATGAATGTGATTGATATTTGGGTATAAATTACATTTTCCTTAGAGAGAAAAGGGAAGTCTGTCCCTAGAACAAATGTTTTGGGAAAAATTTCACCATTACCTGAACTTCTTGGCAGATATTTTTGGCCAGATACTATAGTAAACATATTATTTCCATGTTCCTATACTCACCATTATGGATACTATTGAAAAATTATGGTACTTTGGCTGAGCTGTCACTTCAGACAAAGAGAACAATAAGTGCTTTGCTATATTGTGTGAAGTGCTTTTGTAGGAGGAATGAAGTTTTAAAAAAAAATCCAGACAGAAATCTGAAGATACCTGGATACACCTGGAAGAATTACCATGTCAAAGATCACTTAACTAGTACTCATCAAATATTTTTGAATTCCCTACACTTCTCAGCCCCACTTGCAGTTATGTTGAGTTCATATAACCAGTTCTGGATAATAAAATGGAAGTGCAATGACACAAATCTCTTCTGGCCAAGGCATTTCAGAGTTAGTGAGCTGCATCTACCTCTCGCTCTCACTGCTGTGGAGACCTCAGAGACCCCATATTCTACCTGGCATAGGGTAGAAGGGCTGTCTAGCCTGTGATGGACTTTGCAAGAGCAAGAATTAAGCCTTTACTTTAATAAACAACTGAGATTTTAGTGTTTTTATTATGCCAGCTATTTTTAATTTCTGAACATACTATTCTACAGTTTAAATTTCTATTTCAATTATAATTAGCAACTTTGCATTAAAATTGTCCTTGGAAAATTTACTGAAAGTTTAATTTTTATTTAATTTTTAAATATTTATTTATTTATTTATTTATGGCTGCATTGGGTCTTTGTTGCTGCACGCACGCCGAATTTCTATAGTTGCGACGAGTGGGGGCCACTCTTCGTTGTGGTGTGCGGGCTTCTCACTGTGGTGGCTTCTCTTGCTGCAGAGCATGAGCTTTAGATGCCTGGTCTTCAGTAGTTGTGGCACGGGGGCTCAATAGTTGTGGCACACAGGCTTAGTTGCTCTGCGGCATGTGGGATCTTCCCAGACCAGGGATCAAACCTGTGTCCCGTGCATTGGCAGGTGAACTCTTAACCACTGTGCCACCAGGGAAGTCCTAATTTTTCTTTTAATTGCATGATTTTTAATTTATATGCAGTAATTTTATTTTTTCTTAAGAACAGTCCATTTTTGTACTGCAAAATGTGGACAAGAGAAAATATTCTTACATTTGGACTCAAAATTAAATACATTTTCATTGGAATAAAATTGCATTCTGCTATTATATCACTGATTTATTTAACTTGGTCATAGCAGGGAATTTTTTAAAGTCCTTATGCATTAATTGAAGATATTAGATTATTAAGGGTTTGTAACTTCTGAAGCTATGTTGTAAAAGTGTATGTATATTCTACCTTGATACCTTCAGTCACCAAGTCATTCATGGTCATGGGATAACTGGAAGAGAGTCTTACTTTCAAATTGTTGCCACAACAATGTAAAATTTGTGGTACTACAAGCACAACTTTTGGAAAGTTTGAGTCAAAACATAAATTTGACCAAAGTGTTACATTGTGACCTAAGCTTATATAATTTAGGCAAAATCATTCACTTGTTTCACTCCTTGTTTGGTTTCATTTGTCGCTTATCTCCAAAATGCTGGGGTTTTATCAGTGGAGGAGTCCTACCGCTGCTGTTGTTGCCATTGGTTTGTAGATATTTATCCTCAGAAATCACACTTTTCATGGGCTTTTGACATCCTATGGCATATGATCCTGCTAAAGAGCACTGAAAAATTACTGGATGGGTCCAGGACTTATTGACATCTTAAACTCAAAGGAATTTCTATATTCTCTCTTAAATGAAGATCAAAATTAAATACACATATACAATAAGAAAAATATCTACAGAACATTTCAAATGTGACAAGGCCAATATCAAAATTTTCAACCTTCTCTTTGCCCATATTTTCTAAAAAGTACCATCCATCCAGTTTCAAATCCAGTCAGCCTTAATGTTCTCCCTTACCCCAAATACCCAATCACTTTCCTATCAATTTCACCTCAAAGGATCTCTCAGGTATGTAGCATTCTCTCATCTCCACTTGGAATCTTCCATTTCAAACTACCAGTATTACTTTCCAGAGCTATTGTCACAACCTCCTGGCCCTGACAGCCTCCCTTGCCTCACTCAAATTCTTACATAAGAATTCTATTGCCAGAATGATGGCTTTAAAGTGCAGTCCCAATCATGTCATCTCTTTGCGTAAAACCCTATTTTAATGTTTCTTTGCTTTTATGAAGAAGAACAAGCCTCATAATACAGCACACAGACTATTAATAATCTGGCCCTCCACAAGGACTCTGGTATTATTCACCCCACTCTCCCCTCTCTGTGCTCAGCCATGATCTCCTTCCAGGCCTGCTGATGCCATTCCTTTGGACCTGGCCATTCTTCTTCAAGAAAATACCCATTCTTCCTTCATGTCTTGTTCAAACGAAACTTCCTAACATGTCAAAATATATCTCCTCTTACCCTTCCACACATTTTTCTTCATAGCACTAAATAAAGATTGCATTTACATATTTATTTCTGTGATTTTTAAAACTTATCTCTCTTTTAGTAGATGGTAACACCCACAGAGAAAGGGCTTCACCTATTTAAGCTTCCTATTTCATCCTGCAACTTAGCACCCTCCTAGTACTTAAGTGGAGCCCAAGCATCATATAACTCATGAATATATAAATAAATAAGTAAATGAACAAATAGGACAGCTAGACCTACTAAATAGAAAATGAAATGCAGGAATAATAGAGTGATGTAGTGTTGCTTAAACCTAGAGATCAAAGGTAAGAAATACTAATTAGAGCAACTTCAATTACAGATCTGCCAGTATAAGTAGGAATTCCACAATGAACATTTTCTTATTAAATTTCCATTTAAACATTCATATGGGTTTTTTTTTTCATATTATGACTGCCTCTGCTTTCAAAATATTCTGTTTATTTTTATTATATTTCTAGTTCACTTGTACATGGAGGTAGCAGCATTTCTAGTATAAAAGAAGAGTTAGAATGATTGACTATGATTTCTGGTAATTCATATTTTGAGAAGTGGCCTAAGATTAGACAGGTATGACCTTTACAATGCATACCATTTATACAAAATAATCAACCATATTTTACATATTCACTCTATTCCCAAAAACTACCTTTCCTGCTTTCTTTATGAGAACAATTTATGAGAACTTTCTTTATGAGAACCATTATTTTCAAAGTCAAGTCTAGCATGCATCACATGTTTGACAAATTCACACCTGGAACAGTAGCCAACATATCTCTTTTAAAATTTTTTGAAAAGTTAAAAAGATGTGTCTAATTTTGAAAAGAAACCCAAATCCAGGAAACTTTCACAAAAAACAGAATTTCTATGATTGTTGCTGCTGTGTTTTTACTTGCTATTCTCAGAGCCTCCATTCTCCTTTTGGTTATGTTTGCCAGATTTGGAATCCCACTGTTTGGTTCTATAAATAAAATGCTGCGTTTATGCAAAAGATTTTCAGATGCTAGGTAAACAAGTCATCTAAATGTCGACAGGCCTGAGAACTTATGTCTTAGAAGCCTTATGATGTCCTTCAGGCCACTGACTTGGAAGTGCCCAGGACTACTGCCACTTTCTTGTTCTGAGAGCTTGATTCCATTAGGAGTATGAAGCACTGAATCGATAGTAGAGATGCATGGTTTCCAATGCTGCCTGTGACCTGGAAGACATTAACACCACATTTTGGTGACTTCATGGAGATGAAATAAGTGCCTTTTTGTACATTATGTTTTAATACTTTTGCTTACACTGAGCAATTTGGTAATACTTATCAGAATTTAACAACCAAATACTCTTTATTTCCATATCTAAGAATACAGCCTATAGATATATTTTCATATACACATAAGAACCTATGGTTAAGGGTTTCTGTTATAGCATTATTAATAAAAGAAAAAAATACTCACCTAAACAAGAGAAAGAAACTGGTTTAAAAATTATGGTATATTCATTTAACTGAGTACTAAGTAACAGTTTAAAAGGAACATGCCATCTTTAGGGAGTGCCATTTCTCCACTTCTCTTAGAGTTTTCTGTAAATATGGACTTTTCCCTGTGAGCAGCTGTGGGCTGAGACACAGTGTCAGAGACCAGCATTGATTTGTGATTCTCAGTTGGGTGACACTGGTCTACCAATGAGGTGTGTTTTAGTGGTTCAGTTTCCACTCATAAAAAATAGACTTTAAAATAAAGACTGTAACAAGAGACAAAGAAGAACATTACACAATGATAAAGGGATAAATCCAACAAGAAGTTATAATAATTGTGCTACATATGCACCCAATATAGGCACACCTAAATACATAAAACGAATATTAACAGACAAAAAGGAGAAATTGACAGTAACATAATAATAGTAGGGGACTTTAATAACACACTTACATCAATGAACAGATCATCTGGAAACAAAATCAATAAGGAAACCGTGGCCTTATAGGATGCTTTAGAGCAGATGAAATTGTATATATAATGTTTTATATATATATAACATTTCATCCAAAAGCAGCAGAATTCATATTATTTTCAAGTGCACATGGAACATTCTTCAGGATAGATCACATACTAGGCCACAAAACAAGCCTCAATAAAATAAGATTGAAAACATATCAAGCATTTTTTCCAACCATGATGTTGTGAGACTGAAATTCAACTACAAGAAAAAAAATTGCAAAAACACAAATTTGTGGAGTCTAAATAACATGCTACCAAAGAACAAATGAGCCACTAAAGAAATCAAAGAGGAAATTTAAAAATACATTGAGATGAATGAAAATGGAAACACAATGATCCAAAATCTATGGGATGCAGCAAAAGCAGTTCTAAGTGGAAAGTTTATAGCTATACAAGCCTACCTCAGGAAACAAGAAAAATCTCAAATAAACAACCTAGCCTTACATCTAAAAGAACTAGAAAAAGAAGAACAAACAAAACCCAAAGTTAGTGGAAGGAAAGAAATAATAAAGATTATAGCAGAAATAAATGAAATAGAGACAAAAACAATAGGAAAGATGAATAAAACCAAGAGTTTGTTCTTTGAAAAGATGAACAAAATTGTTAAAACTTTAACCAGACTTATCAAGAAAAGAAAAAAGATAAGGGCCCAAATAAATAAAATCAGATATGAAAGAGGAGAAGTTACAATCAACACTCAGAAATACAAAAGATCATAAGAGATTGCTATAAACAATTAATTGCCAATAAAATGGACAAACTAGAAGAAATGGATAAGTTCCAAGTAATATACTCTCTGAAGATTGAATCAGGAAGAAATAGAAAATATGAACAGACTGATTACAAGTAATGAAATTGAATCAGTAATTTAAAAAATGCCCAACTAACAAAAGTCCAGGACCAGATGACAAAACAGGTGAATTCTACAAAAAAATTAAAGAATAATTAACACCTATCTGTCTCAAACTATTCCAAAATAATTGGAGAGGAAGGAACACTTTTGAACTCATTCTACAGGTTGGCATCACCCTGATTGCAAAACCAAAGACCCCACCCCCAAATAAAAGAATATTATAGGCCAATATCACTAATGAACATAGATGCAAAAATCCTCAACAAAATATTAGCAAACTGAATTCAACAATATATTAGGCTGCGTTGTTGCCAGTCCGGTGCTGTGTCTGCACGTGGACCTGCTGAAGCTGCCCACGCAAATCACTCCAGTGTAAGCTGTGTGGATGAAAGGCTGTAGGTGCTCCAGCCAGGCATCAGGGCTCTGCCTCTGAGTGTGGGAGAGCCAACTAGAGGACACTGGTCCACAAGAGACCTCCCAGCTCCACGTAATACCAAATAGCGAAAATCTCTCAGAGATCTCCATCTCAACATCAAGACCCAGCTTCACTCAATGACCAGCAAGCTACAGTACGGGACACCCTATGCCAAACAACTAGCAAGACAGGAACACAGCCACATCCATTAGCAGAGAGGCTGCCTAAAATCATAATAAGGCCACAGACACCCCAAAACACACCACCAGACGTGGACGTGCCCACCAGAAAGACAAGATCCACCCTCATCCACGAGAACACAGGCACTAGTCCCCTCCACCAGGAAGCCTACACAACCCGCAGAACCAACCTTAGCCACTGGGGACAGATACCAAAAACAACAGGAACTACGAACTTGCAGCCTGTGAAAAGGAGACCCCAAAAACAGTAAGATAAGCAAAATGAGATGACAGAAAAACACACAGCAGATGAAGGAGAAGGGTCAAAACACACCAGACCTAACAAATGAAGAGGAAATAGGCAGTCTACCTGAAAAAGAATTCAGAATACTGATACTAAAGATGATCCAAAATCTTGGAAATAGAATAGACAAAATGCAAGAAACATTTAACAAGGACGTAGAAGAACTAAAGAGGAACCAAGCAATGATGAAAAACACAATAAATGAAATTAAAAATACTCTAGAAGGGATCAATAGCAGAATAACTGAGGCAGAAGAATGGGTAAGTGACCTGGAAGATAAAATAGTGGAAATAACTACTGCAGAGCAGAATAAAGAAAAAAGAATGAAAAGAATTTAGGACAGTCTCAGAGACCTCTGGGACATTAAATTCAACAACATTCGAATTATAGGGGTCCCAGAAGAAGAAGAGAAAAAAAAGGGACTGAGAAAATATTTGAAGAGATTATAGTTGAAAACTTCCCTAATATAGGAAAGGAAATAGTTAATCAAGTCCTGGAAGCACAGAGAGTCCCATACAGGATAAATCCAAGGAGAAACACGTCAAGACACATATTAATCAAACTATCAAAAATTAAATATAAAGAAAACATATTAAAAGCAGCAAGGGAAAAACAACAAATAACACACAAGGGAATCCCCATAAGGTTAAGAGCTGATCTTTCAGCAGAAACTCTGCAAGCCAGAAGGGAGTGGCAGGATATACTTAAAGTGATGAAGGAGAAAAACGTACAACCAAGATTACTCTACCCAGCAAAGACCTCATTCAGATTTGATGGAGAAATTAAAACCTTTACAGACAAGCAAAAGCTGAGAGAGTTCAGCACCACCAAACCAGCTTTACAACAAATGCTAAAGGAACTTCTTTAGGCAAGAAGCACAAGAGAAGGAAAACACCTACAATAACAAACCCCAAACATTTAAGAAAATGGGAATAAGAACACACATATCGATAATTACCTTAAATGTAAATGGATTAAATGCTCCCACCAAAAGACACAGACTGGCTGAATGGATACAAAAACAAGACCCATATATAGGCTGTCTACAAGAGACCCACTTCAGACCTAGGGACACCCACAGACTGAAAGTGACGGGATGGAAAAAGATATTCCATGCAAATGGAAATCAAAAGAAAGCTGGAGTAGCAATTCTCATATCAGACAAAATAGACTTTAAAATAAAGACTATTCCAAGAGACAAAGAAGGACACTATATAATGTTCAAGGGATCGATCCAAGAAGAAGGTATAACAATTGTAAATATTTATGCACACAACATAGGAGCACCTTAATACATAAGGCAAATACTAACAGCCACAAAAGGGGAAATGAACAGTAACACAATCATAATAGTAGACTTTAACACCCCACTTTCACCAATGGACAGATCATCCAAAATGAAAATAAATAAGGACACACAAGCTTTAAATGATACATTAAACAAGATGGACTTAATTGATATTTATATGACATTCTACCCAAAAACAACAGAATACAGATTTTTCTCAAGTGCTCATGGAACATTCTCCAGGATAGATCATATCTTGGGTCACAAATCAAGCCTTGGTAAATTTAAGAAAATTGAAATCGTATCAAGTATCTTTTCCGACCACAACGCTATGAGACTAGATATCAATTACAGGAAAAGACCTGTAAAAAATACAAAAACCTGGAGGCTACACAATACACTACTTAATAACGAAGTGATCACTAAAGAAATCAAAGGGGAAATCAAAAAATACCTAGACACAAATGACAATGGAGACACGATGACCCAAAACCTATGGGATGCAACAAAAGCAGTTGTAAGAGGGAAGTTTATAGCAATACAAGCCAACCTCAAGAAACAGGAAACATCTCGAATAAACAACCTAACCTTGCACCTAAAGCAATTAGAGAAAGAAGAACAAAAAAACCCCAAAGCTAGCAGAAGGAAAGAAATCATAAAGATCAGACCAGAAATAAATGAAAAAGAAATGAAGGAGACAATAGCAAAGATCAATAAAACTAAAAGCTGGTTCTTTGAGAAGATAAACAAAATTGATAAACCATTAGCCAGACTCATCAAGAGAAAAAGGGAGAAAACTCAAATCAATAGAATCAGAAATGAAAAAGGAGAAGTAGCCACTGACACTGCAGAAATACAAACGATCATGACAGACTACTACAAGCAACTCTATGCCAATAAAATGGACAACCTGGAAGAAATGGACAAATTCTTACAAATGCACAACCTGCCAAGACTGAACCAGGAAGAAATAGAAAATATGAACAGACCAATCACAAGCACTGAAATTGAAACTGTGATTAAAAATCTTCCAACAAACAAAAGCCCAGGACCAGATGGCTTAACAGGCGAATTCTATCAAACACTTAGAGAAGAGCTAACACCTATCCTTCTCAAACTCCTCCAAAATATAGCAGAGGGAAGAACATTCTCAAACTCATTCTACGAGGCCACCATCACCCTGATACCAAAACCAGACAAAGATGTCACAAAGAAAGAAAACTACAGGCCAATAGCACCGATGAACATAGATGCAAAAATCCTCAACAAAATACTAGCAAACAGAATCCAACAGCATATTAAAAGGATCATACACCATGATCAAGTGGGGTTTATCCCAGGAATGCAAGGATTCTTCAATATACGCAAATCAATCAACGTGATACATCATATTAACAAATTGAAGTAGAAAAACCATATGATCATCTCAATAGATGCAGAGAAAGCTTTCAACAAAATTCAACACCCATTTATGATAAAAGTCCTGCAGAAAGTAGACATAGAGGGAACTTTCTTCAACATAATAAAGGCCATATATGACAAACGCACAGCCAACACTGTCCTCAATGGTGAAAAACTGAAACCATTTCCACTAAGATCAGGAACAAGACAAGGTTGTCCACTCTCACCACTATTATTCAACATAGTTTTGGAAGTGTTAGCCACAGCAATCAGAGAAGAAAAAGAAATAAAAGGAATCCAATTCGGAAAAGAAGAAGTAAAGCTGTCACTGTTTGCAGATGACATAATATTATATGTAGAGAATCCTAAAGATGCTACCAGAAAACTACTAGAGCTAATCAATGAATTTGGTAAAGTAGCAGGATACAAAATTAATGCACAGAAATCTCTTGCATTCCTATACACTAATGATGAAAAATCTGAAAGTGAAATTAAGAAAACACTCCCGTTTACCATTGCAACAACAACAAAAAAAAATATCTAGGAATAAACCTACCTAAGGAGACAAAAGACCTGTATGCAGAAAATTATGACACTGATGAAAGAAATTAAAGATGATACAAAGAGATGGAGAGATATACCATGTTCTTGGATGGAAGAGTCAACATTGTGAAAATGACTCTACTACCCAAAGCAATCTACAGATTCAATGCAATCCCTATCAAACTACCACTGGCATTTTTCACAGAACTAGAACAAAAAATTTCACAATTTGCGTGGAAACACAAAAGACCCCGAATACCAAAGCAATCTTGAGAACGAAAAATGGAGCTGGAGGAATCAGGCTCCCTGACTTCAGACTATATTACAATGCTACAGTAATCAAGACAGTTTGGTACTGGCACAAAAACAGAAACATAGATCAATGGAACAGGATAGAAAGCCCAGAGATAAACCCATGCACATATGGTTATCTTATCTTTGATAAAGTAGGCAAGCATATACAGTGGAGAAAAGACAGCCTCTTCAATAAGTGGTGCTGGGAAAACTGGACAGGTACATGTAAAACTATGAAATTCGAACACTCCCTAACACCATACACAAAAGTAAACTCAAAGTGGATTAAAGACCTAAATGTAATGCCAGACACTATCAAACCCTTAGAGGAAAACATAGGCAGAACACTCTATGACATAAATCACAGCAAGATCCTTTTTGACCCAACTCCTAGAGAAATGGAAATAAAAACACAAATAAACAAATGGAACCTAATGAAACTTAAAAGCTTTTGCACAGCAAAGGAAACCATAAACAAGACCAAAAGACAACCCTCAGAATGGGAGAAAATATTTGCAAATGAAGCAACTGACAAAGGATTAATCTCCAAGATTTACAAGCAGCTCATGCAGCTCAATAACAAAAAAACAAACAACCCAATCCAAAAGTGGGCAGAAGACCTAAGTAGACATTTCTCCAAAGAAGATATACAGATGGCCAACAGACACATGAAAGAATGCTCAACATCTCTAATCATTAGAGAAATGCAAATTGAAAGTACAAGGAGGTGTCATCTCACACTTATCAGAATGGCCATCTTCAAAAATTCTACAAACAATAAATGCTGGAGAGGATGTGGAGAAAAGGGAACCCTCTTGCACTGTTGGTGGGAATGAAAATTGATACAGCCAGTATGGAGAACAGTATGGAGGTCCCTCAAAAAAATAGAAATAGAACTTCCATATGACCCAGCAATCCCACTACTGGGCTTATACCCTGAGAAAACCATAATTCAAAAAGAGTCATGTACCACAATGTTCATTGCAGCTCTATTTACATTAGCCAGGACATGGAAGCAACTTAATTGTCCATTGACAGATGAATGGATAAAGAAGATGTGGCACATATATACAATGGAATATTACTCAGCCATAAAAAGAAATGAAATGGAGGTATTTGTAATGAGGTGGATGGAGTTAGAGTCTGTCATACAGAGTGAAGTAAGTCAGAAAGAGAAAAACAAATACAGTATGCTAACACATATATATGGAATCTAAGGGAAAAAAAAAAGCCATGAAGAACCTAGTGGCAAGATGGGAATAAAGACACAGACCTACTAGAGAATGGACTTGAGAATATGGGGAGGGGGAGGGGTGAGATGTGACAGGGTGAGAGAGTGTCATGGACATATATACACTACCAAATGTAAAATAGATAGCTAGTGGGAAGCAGCCACATAGCACAGGGAGATCAGCTTGGTGCTTTGTGACCACCTAGAGGGGTGGGATAGGGAGGGTGGGAGGGAGGGAGATTCAAGAGGGAAGAGATATGGGAACATATGTATATGTATAACTGATTCACTTTGTTATAAAGCAGAAACTAACACACCATTGTAAAGCAATTATACTCCAATAAAGATGTTATAAACAAAACAAAACAAAACAAAACAAAAGAAAAAAACAATACATTAAAAGAATCATACACCATGATCAAATGGGATTTATCCCAAGGATGCAAGGATGGTTCAATAGCCACAACTCAATCTATGTGATACACCATATTAACAAATTAAAGAATAAATATGTATGATCATCTTGTAGATGCATAAAAACTTTGGACAAAATTCAACATACATTTATAATAAAATGTCTCAAAAGCATGGGCCACAGAGGGAACATACCTCAATATAATAAATACCATATACGACATTTATCTAAAGCCAACATCATACTCCACCATGAAAAGCTGAAACCATTTCCTCTAAGATCAGGAACAACACAAAGACGCCCAGTTTCACCACTTTTATTCAATATAGTATTAGAAGTCTTAGCCAGAGCAACTAGGTAAAAAAAAAGAAATAAAAACATCTGAATTGGAAAGAAAGAAGTAAAACTCACTATTTGCAGATGACATGATACTATATATAGATAATCCTAAAGACACCACCAAAAAACTACTAGAAGTAATAAATGGATTCAGTATAGTTCAAGGATATAAAATTATTATTCAGAAATTGGTTGCATTTCTATACACTAATATTGAACTATCACAAAGAGAATTTTTTAAAAAATCTCATTTATAATTGCATCAAAAATAAAATATCTCAGAATATATCTAAGCAAGGAAGTAAAACACCTGTATTCAGAAAACTATAAGACATTGAGGAAACTGAAGATGACAGAAGCAGATAGAAGGATATACTGTCCTCATGGATTGGAAGAATTAATTGTTAAAATGAACATACTACCCAAGGTACTCTACATATTCAATGTAATCCTTATTAAAATAACAATGACATTTATCCCAGAACTAGAACAAATAATTCCAAATTTTGTATGGAAACACAAAGACCCTGCTGAATAGCCCAAATAACAGTGAAAAATAAGAACAGAGCTGGTTGTATCACACTTCCTGCTTTCAAGCTATACTACAAAGCTACAGTAATCAAAACTGGCACAAAAACAGGTACATAGATCAATGAACCAGAATAGAGAGCCCAGAAATGAGCTCACACTTAGATAGACACTTAATCTATGACAAAGGAAGCAAGAATATACAATGCAGAAAAGACAGCCTCTTCAATAAGTGTGTTGGGAAAACTGGACAGCTACATGCAGCAGAAACAAACTGAACTAGTATCTTACACCACATACAAAAATGAACTCAAAATGGATTAAAGACTTAAATGTAAGACCTGAAACCATAGAATGCATAGAAAAATCGAAGGCAGTACATTTTTTGTTATGATCCTTAGAAATATTGTTTTGGATGTATTTTCTCAGGGAAGGAAAGCAAAACAAAAATAAATAACTGGGACTACATCAAACTAAAAAGCTTTTACACAGTGAAGGAAACTATGAACAAAATGAAAAAGCACTCTACTGAATGAGGGAAGATATTTGCCATGATATATCTGATAAGGGTTAATACCTAAATACATTAAGAATAATGTCTGTGATATATAATAGGGATTATATAAAATGTAATATACAGCATAAAGAATATGGTTGATAATAGTGTAATAACTTTGTATAGGGACGGATATTTACTAGACTAACTGTGGTGGTCATTTTCATAATGTATGACAATGTCCAATCATTATGTAGTACATCTGAAATTAACAAAATATTGTACCTCAACTTTATTGCAATTAAAATATTATTTTTTAAAGTTGCTGTGTGGATCCATTAAGAAAAAGGGATGGTCGGGCACCTTCAAGATGGCAGAGGAGTAAGAAGTGGAGATCACCTTCTTCACCACAAATACATCAAAACTACATCTACATGGGGAACAACACCTACAGAACACCTACTGAATGCTGGCAGAAGACCTCAGACTTCCCAAAAGACAAGAAACTCCCCATGTACCTGGGTAGGACAAAAGAAAAAAGGAAAAACAGAGACAAAAGCATAGGGACGGGACCTGCACCACTGGGAGGGAGCTGTGAAGGAGGAAAAGTTTCCACACACTAGGAAGCCCCTTCACAGGTGGAGACGGGGGGTGGCCAGGAGGGAAGCTTCAGAGCCACAGAGGAGAGCACAGCAACAGTGGGGCAGAGGGTAAAGCGGAGAGATTACCACACAGAGGATCGGTGCTGACCAGCTCTCACCAGCCTGAGAGGCTTGTCTGCTCACCTGCCGGGGCGGGTTGGGGCTGGGAGCTGAGGCTTGCACTTTGGAGTTCAGATCCCAGGGAGAGGACTGGGGTTGGCTGCGTGAACACAGCCTGAAAGGGGGCTAGTGTGCCACAGCTAGCTGGGAGAGAGTCTGGGAAAAAGTCTGGAACTTTCTAAGAGGCAAAAGAACATTGTTTCGGGGTACGCAAGGAGAGGGCATTCAGAGCACCGCCTAAATGAGCTCCAGAGAAAGGTGAGAGCCACGGCTATCAGCACGGACACCAGAGACGGACATGAGATGCTAAGGCTGCTCCTACAGCCACCAAGAAGCCTGTGTGCAAGTACAGGTCACTATCCACACCTCTCCTGGTGGGAGCCTGTGCAGCCCGCAACTGCCAGGGTCCAGTGATACAGGGACAACTTCCCAGAGAGAACACACGGCATGCCTCAGGCTGTTGCAACATCATGCAGGCCTCTGCCACCGCAGGATCGCCCCGCATTCCGTACCCCTCCCTCCCCCCAGCCTTAGTGAGCCAGAGCCCCCTAATCAGCTGCTACTTTAGTCCCGTCCTGTCTGTGTGAAGAACAGATGCCCTCAGGTGACCCACATGCAGAGGTGGGGCCAAATCCAAAGCTGAATACCAGGAGCTGTGCGAACAAAGAAGAGAAAGGGAAATCTCTCCAAGCAGCCTCAGGATCACCGGATTATATCTCCACAAACAATCTGATGTACTCTGCATCTGTGGAGTACCTGAATAGACAATGAATTATCCCAAGATTGAGGCAGTAGACTTTGGGAGCAACAATATATATATATTTTTCCTTTTTCTCATTTTGTGAGTGTGTATGTGTATGCTTCTTTGTGTGATTGTGTCTGTATAGCTTTGTTTTACCATTTGTCCTAGGGTTCTGTCTGCCCATTTTTGTTTGTTTGTTTTTTAGTATAGTTTTTAGCCCTTGTTATCATTGGTGGATTTGTTTTTTGGTTTGGTTGCTCTCTTCTTTCTTTTTATATTTTTCTTTTTTTATTACTTTTTAATTTTAAAAAAATTTTTGATAATTATTTCTTATTTGAATAACTTTCTTTTCTTTTATTATTTTCTTTCTTTCTTTCTTTTTCCCTTTTCTTCTGAGCCATGTGGCTAACACGGTCTTGGTGCTCTGGTCGGGTGTCAGGCCTGTGCCTCTGAGGTGGGAGAGCTGAGTTCAGGACATTGGTCCACAAAAGAACTCCTGGCTCCACGTAATATTGAACAATGAAAGCTCTCCCAGAGATCTCCATCTCAACGCTAAGACCCAGCTTCACTCAACAAACAGCAAGATACAGTACTGCACACTGTATGCCAAAAAACTAGCAAGACAGAAACACGACCCCACCCATTAGCAGAGAGGCTACCTAAAATCATAATAAGGTCACAGACACCCCAAAACACAACACCAGACGTGGACCTGCCCACCAGAAAGACAAGGTCCAGCCTCATCCACCATACCACAGGCACTAGTCCCCTCCACCTGGAAGCCTACACAACCCACTGAACCAACCTTACCTACTGGAGGCAGACACCAATAAAACAGGAAATACGAACTTGCAGCCTGCAAAAAGGAGATGCCAAACACAGTAAGTTAGCAAAATGAGAAGGCAGAGAAACACACAGCAGATGAAGGAGCAAGGTAAAAACCCACCAGACCAAACAAATGAAGAGGAAATACGCAGTCTACCTGAAAAATAATTCAGAGTAATGATAGTAAAGATGATCCAAAATCTTGGAAATAGAATGGAGAAAATACAAGAAACGTTTAACAAGGATCTAGAAGAACTAAAGAGCAAACAAACGATGATGAACAACACAATAAATGAAATTTAAAATTCTCTAGAAGGAAGCGGTAGCCGAATAACTGAGGCAGAAAAACGGATAAGTGACCTGGAAGATAAAATAGTGTAAATAACTACTGCAGAGCAGAATAAAGAAAATAGGATGAAAAGAATTGAGGACAGTCTCAGAGACCACTGGGACAATATTAAATGCACCAACATTCGAATTACAGGGGTCCCAGAAGAAGAAGAGAAAAAGAAAGGGACTGAGAAAATATTTGAAGAGATTATAGTTGAAAAGTTCCCTAATATGGGAAAGGAAACAGTTAATCAAGACCAGGAAGCACAGAGAGTCCCATACAGGATAAATCCAAGGACAAACATGCTAAGACACATAATAATCAAACTATCAAAAATTAAATACAAAGAAAAAATATTAAAAGCAACAAGGGAAAAGGAACAAATAACATACAAGGGAATCCCTACTGGGTTAACAGCTGATCTTTTAGCAAAAACTGTACAAGCCAGAAGGGAGTGGCATGACATATTTGAAGTGATGAAAGGGAAAAACCTAAAACCAAGATTATTCTAACCAGCAAGGGTCTCATTCAAAATTGATGGAGAAATTAAAATCATTACAGACAAGCAAAAGCTAAGAGAATTCAGCACAACCAAACCAGCTTTACAACAAATACTAAAGGAACTTCTCTTGGCAGGAAACACAAGAGAAGGAAAAGATCTATGATAACAATCCCAAAACAATTAAGAAAATGGTAATAGGAACTTACATATTGATAATTACCTTAAATGTAAATGGATTAAATGCTCCAACCAAAAGACATAGACTGCCTTCCTGGACACAAAAACAAGACCTGTATATATGCTGTCTACAAGAGAACCACTTCAGACCTAGGGACACATAAAGATTAAAAGTGAGGGGATGGAAAAAGATATTCCATGCAAATGGAAATCAAAAGAAAGCTGGAGTAGCCATTCTCATATCAGGCAAAATAAACTTTAATATAAAGACTATTCCAAGAGACAAAGACGGACACTACATAATGATCAAGGGATCAATCCAAGAAGAAGATATAACAATTGTAAATATTTATGCACCCAACGTAGGAGCACCTCAATACATAAAGCAAATGCTAACAGCCATAAAAGGGGAAATCGACAGTAACACAGTCACAGTAGGCGACTTTAACACCCCACTTTCACCAATGGACAGATCAGCCAAAATGAAAATAAATACAGAAACATAAGCTTCTTTTTTTTTTTTATAGAATCATTTTGCAATTTTCATTTTTATATTTTTTTATCTTTTGGCTGTGTTGGGTCTTCGTTTCTGTGCGAGGGCTTTCTCTAGTTGCGGCAAGTGGGGGCCACTCTTCATCGCAGTGTGTGGGCCTCTCACTATGGTGGCCTCTCTTGTTGCGGAGCACAGGCTTCAGATGCACAGGCTCAGTAGTTGTGGCTCATGGCCCTAGTTGCTCCGCGGCATGTGGGATCTTCCCAGACCAGGGCTCGAGCCCATGTCCCCTGCATTGACAGGCAGATTTTCAACCATTGTGCCACCAGGGAAACCCAGAAACACAAGCTTTAAATGGCACATTAAACAACATGGACTTAATTGATATTTATAGGACATTCCATCCAAAAACAGCAGATTACACTTTCTTCTCAAGTGCTCATGGAACATTCTGCAGGATAAATCATATCTTGAGTTACAAATCAAGCCTTGGTAAACCTGAGAAAATTGAAATCATATCAAGTATCTTTTCCGACCACAATGCTATGAGACTAGATATTAATTACAGGAAAAAATCTGTAACAAAATACACATACATGGAGGCTAAACAATACACTACTAAGTAACCAGGAGATCACTGAAGAAATCCAAGAGGAAATCAAAAAATACCTAGAAACAAATGGCAATGAAAACACGATGACCCAAAACATTTGAGATTCAGCAAAAGCAGTTCTAAGAGGAAGTTTGTAGCAATACAATCCTACATCAAGAAACAAGAAACATCTCAAACAACCTAACTTTACACCTAAAGCAATTAGAGAAAGAAAAACAAAAAGAAACCCCAAAGCTAGCAGAAGGAAAGTAATCATAAAGATCAGATCAGAAATAAATGAAAAAGAAATGAAGGAAACAATAATGAAGATCAATAAAACTAAAAGCTGGTTCTTTGAGAAGATAAACAAAATTGAGAAACCATTAGCCAGACTCATCAAGAAACAAAGGGAAAAGACTCACATCAACAGAATTAGAAATGAAAAAATAGAATTAACAACTGACACCACAGAAATACAAAGAAGCATGAGAGATTACTACAAGCAACTATATGCCAATAAAGTGGACAACCTGGAAGAAATGGACAAATTCCTAGAAAAGCACAACCTTCCAAGACGGAACCAGAAAAAAATAGAAAATATTAACAGACAAATCGCAAGCACTGAAATTGAAACTGTGATTAAAACTCTTCCAACAAACAAATGCCCTGGACCAGATTGCTTCACAGGCGAATTCTATCAAACATTTAGAGAAGAGCTAACACCTATCCTTCTCAAACTCTTCCAAAATATAGCAGAGGTAGGAACACTCCCAAACTACTTCTATGAGGCAACCATCACCAGATACCAAAACTAGACAAATATGTCACAAAGAAGGAAAACTACAGGTCAATATCACTGATGAACAAAGATGCAAAAATCCTCAAGAAAAACTAGCAAACAGAATCCACAGCACATTAAAAGGATCATACACCATGATCAAGTGGGGTTTATCCCAGAAACACAAGGATTCTTCAATATATGCAAATCAATCAATGTGATACACCATATTAACAAATTGAAGGATAAAAAAACGTGTGTTCATCTCAGTAGATGCAGAAAAAGCTTTTGACAAAACTCAACACCAGTTTATGATACAAACTCTCCAGAAAGTAGGCGTAGAGGGAACTTACCACAAAATAATAAAGGCCATATGTGACAAACCCAGAGCCAACATTGTTCTCAATGGTGAAAAACTGAAACCATTTCCACTAAGATCAGGAACAAGACAAGGTTGCCCACTCTTACCACTATTATTCAACATAGTTTTGGACGTTTTAGCCACAGCAATCAGAGAAGAAAAAGAAATAAAACGAATCCAAGTCAGAAAAGAAGAAGTAAAAGTGTCACTGTTTGCAGATGACATGATACTATACATGTTTAGATGATCCTAAAGATGCCATCAGAAAACTACTAGAGCTAACTAATGAATTTGGTAAAGTTGCACGATACAAAATTAATACACAGAATTCTCTTGCATTCCTATACAATAACAATGAAAGATCAGAATGAGAAATTAAGGAAACACTCCAATTCATCATTGCAACAAAAAGAATAAAATACCTAGGAATAAACCTACTTAAGGAGAAAAAAGACCTATATGCAGAAAACTATAAGACACTGATGAAAGAAATTAAAGATGATACAAACAGAAGGAGAGATATACCATGTTCTTGGATTGGAAGAATCAACATTGTGAAAATGACTTCTACCTAAAACAATCTACAGATTCAGTGCAATCCCGATCAAACTACCAATGGCATTTTTCACAGAACTAGAACAGTAAATATCACAGTTTGTATGGAAACACAAAAGACCCCAAATAGCCAAAGCCATCTTGAGAAACAAAAATGGACCTGGAGGAATCAGGCTCCCTGACTGCAGGCTATACTACAAAGCAACAGTAATCAAGACAGTATGGTACTGAAACAAAACAGAAATATAAATCTATGGAACAGGATAGAAAGCCCAGAGATAAACCCACGCATATAGGGTCACCTTATCTTTGATAAAGGAGGCAAGAATATACAATGGAGCAAAGACAGCCTCTTCAATAAGTGGTGCTGGGAAAACTGAACAGCTACATGTAAAAGAATGAAATTAGAACACTCCCTAACACCATACGCAAAAATAAACTCAAAGTGGATTAAACACCTAAATGTAAGGCCAGACACTATAAAACTATTAGAGGAAAACATCGGCAGAACACTCTATGACATGAATCACAGCAAGATCCTTTTTGAACCACCTCCTAGATAAATGGAAATAAAAAAAAATAAACAAATGAGACCTAATGAAACTTAAAAGCTTTTGCACAGCAAAGGAAACCATAAACAAGATGAAAAGACAATCCTCAGAATGGGAGAAAATATTTGCAAATGAAGCAACTGACAAAGGATTAATCTCCAAAATATACAAGCAGCTCATGCAGCTTTATATCAGAAAAATAAACAACCCAATCCAAAAATGGTCAGAAGACCTAAATAGACATTTCTCCAAAGAAGATATATGGTTTGCTAACAAATACATGAAAGGGTGCTCAACAGCACTAATCATTAGAGAAATGCAAATCAAAACTACAATGAGGTATCACCTCACACGGTCAGAATGGCCATCATCAAAAAATCTAGAAACAATAAATGCTGGAGAGGGTGTGGAGAAAAGGGAACCCTCTTGCACTGTTGGTGGGAATGAAAATTGATACAGCCAGTATGGAGAACAGTATGGAGGTCCCTCAAAAAAATAGAAATAGAACTTCCATACGACCCAGCAATCCCACTACTGGGCTTATACCCTGAGAAAACCATAATTCAAAAAGAGTCATGTACCACAATGTTCATTGCAGCTCTATTTACATTAGCCAGGACATGGAAGCAACTTAATTGTCCATCGACAGATGAATGGATAAAGAAGATGTGGCACATATATACGATGGAATATTACTCAGCCATAAAAAGAAATGAAATGGAGGTATTTGTAATGAGGTGGATGGAGTTAGAGTCTGTCATACAGAGTGAAGTAAGTCAGAAAGAGAAAAACAAATACAGTATGCTAACACATATATATGGAATCTAAGGGAAAAAAAAAAAGCCATGAAGAACCTAGTGGCAAGATGGGAATAAAGACACAGACCTACTAGAGAATGGACTTGAGGATATGGGGAGGGGGAGGGGTGAGATATGACAGGGTGAGAGAGTGTCATGGACATATATACACTACCAAATGTAAAATAGATAGCTAGTGGGAAGCAGCCGCATAGCACAGGGAGATCAGCTCGGTGCTTTGTGACCACCTAGAGGGGTAGGATAGGGAGGGTGGGAGGGAGGGAGATGCAAGAGGGAAGAGATATGGGAACATATGTATATGGATAACTGATTCACTTTGTTATAAAGCAGAAACTAACATACCATTGTAAAGCAATTATACTTCAATAAAGATGTTAAAAAAAAAAAAAGAGTCATGTACCACAATGTTCATTGCAGCTCTATTTACATTAGCCAGGACATGGAAGCAACTTAATTGTCCATCGACAGATGAATGGATAAAGAAGATGTGGCACATATATACAATGGAATATTACTCAGCCATAAAAAGAAACAAAATTGAGTCATTTGTAGCAAAGTAGATGGACCTAGAGACTGTCATACAGAGTGAAGTAAGTCAGAAAGAGAAAAACAAATACCATATGCTAACACATATATATGGAATCCAAAAAAAAAAAAAAAAAGGTTCTGAAGAACCAGGGGCAGTACAGTAATAAAGAAGCAGGACAGGAATAAAGACACAGACATAGAGAATGGACTTGAGGACACAGGGAGGGGGAAGGGTAAGCTGGAATGACGTGAGAGAGTGACATGGACATATATACATTACCAAACGTAAAATAGAAAGCTAGTGGGAAACAGCTGCATAGCACAGGGAGATCAGCTTGGTGCTTTGTGACCACCTAGAACAGTGGGATAGGGAGGGTTGGAGGGAGATGCAAGAGGGAGGTGATATGGGGATGTATCTATATATATAGCTGATTCACTTTGTTATACAGCAGAAACTAACATACCATTGTAAAGCTATTATACTCCAATAAAGACGTTAAAAAATTTGTTGTGTGATATATATTTATTCTTTTTCATCACTGGGTGGTATTCCATTTTATGAATATATAACAGTATATTTCCCCCATTTACTGTTTATGGGCTTTTCCAGTTTTATGCTGTAACAAAACTACTATGAAAATATTTCTGTATTATTTTTGTTATAAATACACCCTTATTACTATTGATAATATATGTAGGAGAAGGATTACTCAGTCATAGGTTATGTTTATGTTCAGCTTTGGTACAATATTTTATACTAAATGTTTGAATCCTCTGCCCCCCAAATTCATGTTGAAACTCTGTGCCTCAGTGTGATGACATCAGGAAGTGAGGCCTTTGGGAGGCAATTGGGATTAGACTTGGTCATGAATGAGATCAGTGCCCTTATAAGTGTCACAAGAAATTTTGCTTCATGTCTCTGCTGTCTGCCATGTGAAGATACAATAAGAGACAGCCATCTGTGTACCAGTAAGTGGCTCTCACCAAACATCGAATCTGCCATTGCCTTGATCTTGGACTTCCTAACCTCCAGAACTGTGAGAAATAAATGTTTGTTGGTAAAGTCATCCTGTTTATTGTATTTTTGTTTTAACAGTTCAAATTGACTAAGACAATACATTGCCAAACTGTTTTCAAAGTGGTTATACTAATTTATATTCCCACCAGCAATGTATGAAAGTTCCATTTGCTCCACAACTTGGGAATATTTGGTAGATTATTCTGGAGAATGTGTGAGGGCATCTCATTTTCTTCCTTGATTTCACACTGTTTTACAAGTTTATTGAAGTTTAATTTATATACTGTACAATAACCCACTGTATGTGTATAGTTCAATGATTTTCAGTCAATTTACAGTGTTACAACAATCTCAATATTTCAATTTTAAACACTTTCATAATCCCAAAAGGTTCTTTCATGCCTGTATGCAATCAATCCTTTCACTTACGCTAAACTAAAAAAAAAATCACTGATATGTTTTCTGTCTTTATAATTTGCTCTTTCTCAAAAGTGTATGTAAATTGAATCATTCAATATGTAGTCCTTTGTGTCTGTCTTCTTTCACTTAGCATAATGCTTTGAGGTACATCCATAATATTTTGTGTATTAGTAGTTGTTTCTCTTTATTGCTAAGTAGTATTCCTTTGTATGTATACACATTTTTTTATCCATTCACCAATTGATGGGCATTTGGATTATTTACAACTTAGCAATTACAAATAATGCTGCTATGAAGATTCATGTACAAGTCTGTGTGTGGAGATAGCTTTTTATTTCTTTCAGGTAGATCCTTAAGAGTGGAATTACTGGGTTGTATAGTATATTAGTTTTCTATTGTTGCATAACAAATCACCACAAAACCTTGTGACTTAAAAGAGCACTCATTTAGTTTCTCACAATTCTACAGGTCAGAAGTCCAGCCTGCCTGACTTGGGTTCTCTGACTAGGGTCTCATAAGACCAAAGTCAAATTGTAGGTCTGCTGACCTCCTACCAGGAGACTCTGGAGATGTATCACTTCCAAGCTCATTCAGATTGACAAAATTCAGTTCCTTGCAGTTTTAGCACTGAGCTCTCCATGTCTTTGTTGGCTGGGAGCCAGGAGCTGCTCTCAGGTTCTAGAGACAACCAGTATTCTTTGTCAGGTAGCCCCTTCCATCTTCAAGCTAAATATGCCGTGTCAAATCCTTCTTTTCTTTCAGATCTCTGTGAAATCCCCTTCTACCACTTGGAGAAAATTCTGTGCTTTTAAAGGGCTCATGTGATTAAATTGAGCCCACCTTTACATCCTCCCTTTGGACCTGAAAGTTAACTGATTAGTAAACTTAATTGTATCTGCAAAAACTCTTTTGGCATGTAACCTTCTACAGAATGGATGTTTGTGTACTCCTAAAATTCATATGTTGAAATCATAATCCCCAGTATGATGGTATTTGAGGGAGGAGTCTTTGAGAGTTAATTAGGTCATGAAGGTTGAGCCCTCCTGATTGGATTAGTGCCCTTATAAGAGACACAAGAGAGCTTGCTTCCTTTCTCTTCTCTCTTGCCCATGTGAGGATGTAAGGAGAAGATGTTCATCTGCAAACTAGGAAGAGTGCTCTCAGCAGACATTGAATCTCCTGGGACCTTGATCTTGGATTTTCCAGACTCCAGGACTAAGATAAGTAAATTTCCATTATTTAAGCTCTTCAGTTTATGGTATCTAGTTACAGCAACCCAAACTAACTAAGACATAACCTAACATAAATAAGTATGGTATGTCATTATATTCATAGTTTAGGGATTTGGGGCAGGAAATCTTGGGTGATCCGTTTTGAATTCTGCCTACCACATATGGCAATGTATGTTTACATTTAAAAAAACCCAACAACTGCCACACTGCTTTCTAAAGTAACTGTGGTATTTTAATATAATCATTCCAACAATTTATGAGGATCCCAGATTTTCCATATCTTTATGAAAACTTGGTATTGTCATTTTTATACCCGTTATATTATGTGTATATAAATGTATAATATGGTATGTCATTTTACTTTGATTTTCATTTCACTAATAGATAATGATGTCGAACTACTTTTCATGTGCTTATTAGTCATTTATACTTTTTGGTGAAATGCTTATTTAAATATTTTGCCCTTTTTAAAATGAGTTATTTTTCTTCTTATTATTCAGTGATAAGAGTACTTTATATTTTCTGGATATAAGTCCTTCATCAGGAAAACAATTTATAAATATATCCTATGAGTCTTTGGCTTATATTTTCAGTTCTTAATGATGACTTTGAAGAATGAAAGCCTTAAATTTTGATAAAATCCTATTTATCTCTTTTTCACATATGGATCATGCTTTTAATGTCATATGTAAGCAATCTTTGCCTAACCAAAGGTCACAAAGATTTTCTTCTCAAAGTTTTATATTTTTAGCACTTACATTTAGGATTACAATCCAGTTTGAATAAACTTTTGTATATGATATGGGGTAAAGGTCTGTATTAGTTTTCTATTGCTGCCTGACAAATTACCAGAAACTTAGTGGCTTAAATCAACACACATTTATTGTCTCACCATTTCCAGCTCACAGTTTAGCTGGAGTCTCTGCTCAGGATCTCACAAGGTTGCAGTCAAGGTATCAACTGGGCTGCATTCTCATCTGGAGGATTAATTAGGGAAAGATTCACTTCCAAGCTCATTCAGGTTGTTGGCAGAATGCATTTCCTGTGACTGTATGACTGAAGACAGTAGCTTTCTTCTGGCTGGCTGCTGGAGGCTGACCTCAGGTCCTAGAGGCCACCTACAGCTTCTTGCCATTTAAGCTTTCTTGACAGAGTTGAATACTTCATCAATTTAGCAAGGAGAATCTCTCTCTCCAGTTTGCCAAGACACAGTCTTTTTAAAAAATATACTGTAATTATGGGCGCAGTATCTCATCACTCTTGCTGTATACATTACCTAATCAAGAAGTGATATCCCATTACCTTTGCCTTTTCTTTTTAGTTAGACAGAGCCATAGGCTTTACCAGCACACAAGTGGAAAGGATTAAACAAAGGCATGGACAAGACAAAGTGAGAAATCTTGGGAGTCATCCTAGGGTTTATCCATCACAGGGTCTAAGCTGAATTGTTGGGGTTTTTTTTTTTTTGGCATGTGTTTATCCATTATTTCAGCACCATTTTTTGAAAAGACTGTCCTTTATTGACTGGCAACTTTATTTAAAATCAGTTGATCACAAATACGAAGATTTATTTCTGGACTCTCTATCCTGTTCAATCCATCCATATGTCTATCCATATGCCAGTACCAAAGGGTTAGCCCTCCAATTTATTTTTTCTTTTTCAGAATTGTTTTATTCTGAGTTCTTTTCACTTCCATGTACATTTTAGGATCAGCTTGTAAATTTCTCCAAAAAAGTATTCTGGGATTTTGATAAAGGTTGTATATGCATGCAATGTAGACAAACTTTGTGGTAACTTACCTTATTAATATTTTGCAATTTCCAATTTATGGACATGGAATATCTATTTGTATATTCTTTAATTTCTCTCAACAATGTTTTGTTTTTGTTTTTGTTTTCGTTTTGTAGTTGTCAATGTATAGATCCTACACTTATTTTGGTAAATTTATTCTTATATTATTCTTTACCATATATTCCAAAAGAAATTGTTTTCTTAATATTATTTTCAGATTGTTAATTGCTTATATAAAGAAATACAAATAATCTTCTTGCATAGATTTTATGTTCTGTAACCTTGCTAATCTTGCTCATCAATTCTAGTAGTATTTCTGTGTTCTACCTACATGATTTTACTGTCTATGGATAAAGACAATGTTACTTCTTCCCTTTCTAATTCTAAGAAATTTTATTTCATTTCCTTGACTTATTACACTGGCTAAAATTTCCAGTTGTATAGAAGTGGTGAAAGTGTATATCCTTGACTTTATCCTCATTTTAGGGGAAAAACAGTAATTATTTCACCATTATGTACGACCTTAGCTGCAGGTTTTTCATAGATTCCCTTTACCAGGTTTTGGAAGCTTTCTTCTGTTTATAGTTTAGAGTTTTTATCTTGAAATTATGTTGAATATTTTCAAATATGTTTTCTGCATTTATATATAAAACATGGTTTTGTTTTCCTTTTCATTCTATTAATATGGTGTATTACATTAACTGATTTTGAATGTTAAACGATCCTTATATTTCTGGAATGAATCCCACTTAGACATCTTTATATATGTTGCAGCAAATATCCTTTGCTAAATGTTGTTAACATTTTTTGCATCTAGATTAAATAACAAATATTGGTCTTCATGGGGTAATATTGTCGTAATATTACTTGGAAAATATTCCCTCTTCTATATTCTGAAAGAAATTATGTAGGATTGGCATTTTTTTTTTAAAATGTTTGATAAAATTCACCAGTGAAGCCATCTGGGCTTTTCTTTGGGAAAGGTTTTCAATTACTTATTCAGTTTGTTTACTTTATATACGTTTATTCAGATTTTCTATTTCTTTTTAAAAGAGTTTTTTTTGTTTGTGTCTTTGTAGCTATTTGTCCATTTTACCTAAGTGATCTAATATGTTGTCAGAAATTTGTTCATAATATTCTCTTACAATCTTTTAATTGCTTTATACTCTATAATGATGCTCCCTATTTCATTCCCATTTTTGGTAATTTTCAGTTCTTTTATTTCTCTTCTTGGTCAATCCAACTAAAGGTTTATGAATTTTGTGGAGTTTTTTGGTATTATTTTTTCCTAATTTTAAAATTTTCTATTTCATTGATTTCTGGTCTAATATTGATTCCTTTTCTGCTACTTTGAATCTGATTTATTCTTCTTTTCCTAGGTTCTTAGAGTAGAAACCAAGATTATGAATTTTAGATCTTTCTTCCTTTCTTATGTAAGCATTCAATGTTATAATTTTCCCTTTAATCACTGCTTTAGTTTCATCCTATAAATTTTTTTATGTTATATTTATTTTCAGTCAGTTGACTATAATTTCTTTTTCCTTTGTGATTTCTTCTTTAGCCTATGAGTTATTTAGAAGTATGTTGTTTAATTTTCAAATATTTGATGTATTTCTAATTTTCTTTCTGTTGACAATTTCTAATTCGATTCAGTTGTGGTCAGAGAACCTACATTCTATGATTTCAGTCTTTTCAAATGTATTTAAGCTTGTTTTATGTCCTCATGTATGAACTATACTGCAGAATGTTCTATATATGAATGTTCTATGTATAAGACAAATATATTCTGTTTTTGTGAGGTAGAGTGTTCCATACATGTCAGTTCAGTCAAGCTGGTTGATAATACTGTTCCAGTGTTCTATATCCTGCCTGATTTTCTGTCTATCTTTTATGCCATTTACTGAGGACAGAATATTAAATTTCCAATTATAAATTTGAATTGTATATTTCTCCTTTTAATCTTGTCATTTTTTTGCTTCATATATTTTGGGGCTTTGTTTTTGTATGTATATGCATTTATAGTGGCTATACCTTCCTGATATATTGACCTTTTTATTATGAAATAGCCCTCATTTATCTTGTAATATTTCTTGTTTTGTAACCGAGCAGAACACTATGGAGCCTTTCTGGGGCAGGCCCTTCCCCCACATCCTCTGCTTTATCTCCTCTCTGAAGTACTTAGGTAACAGTATTTGATGCACATTTACTGAGTTGTTTTACAGATGTGAAAACCCCCTACCAAATGGAACATGTTAACTTCTTGATGATGATGAGCACATAGCCCCAGCCCTCCTGGAGCCTAAGGATTGATAATGTTAATCCCTGTGACACTGTCCTGTTACCTCATCATCAACCAATCAGAGAACTGTGTACAAGCTGAAACCCTTTGGGGATTTGAGAGTTTTTTGGGGCACAAGCCACCCATCTCCTTGCTTGGCCCTGCAATAAACATTTCTCTGCTCCAAACTCCAACGTTTCGGTATTGTTTGGTCTCACTGCGCATTGGGCACACAATTGCATTCAGTAGCAGTTTTAAAGTCTTGTTTTATATTATTAATATACCCACTCCATTTCTCTTATGGCTAACTTTTTCATGGTAAATATTTTTCCACCTTTTCTTTTCAACCTATTTATCTTTAGATCTAAAATGTGTTCTTCTAGTCAGCACTCTATCCTCAGTAAATGGCATAACAGTCCTTTTTGCTTAGTTATTCTTCACTCTTAAAATTCAACAAACAAATGATAATTTCTTTGGGATTTTTAGATATGGTGCTACTAAAAGGGATAGAGACTTAGGTAGAAAATATTGTTAGATATCTTCCTTCCTTTAACACTGGGGAGGTGAATTTCATAAAGTTTGGAGAAAAATAAGTATATTAAAAGTAAAAATGTTAAAATACTTAGTGTAAATGTAGTTAAATATTAGAAATTCATATGAAGAATTAGAGAAGAACATATTATGAGGTCATTTTACTCATTCATGATGTAGGAGTTTTTTTATGTTTTATTTAAAGCTATATCCCAGTCACCCAGAACTGAGTGGACTCTCTCTCTCTATTTTTTTGGATGGATGGAGGCAGTCTTAAAAGAAACTTTTTATAAGAAAAAACTATAAGGGTGTGACCAAGGATAAATATTAGTGACTTGTTAGGGGGCTGCTAAAGCCCTAGTAAGGTGATTCTTATAAAAAGTACAAAAACTATACAAACATTTCTGATCTCCAGAGAAAGGAAATAAAAATCACACTTTTGGGGACAACTGTGTATTAAATACAAAGATTAAGCAAGTGTACTGAAATTATAGTTAAGATACAAGTGTTCTAATCCTTGTTATTTTTTTTCTGCTTTTCACTTGGGCAAATCAATTTAACATTTTTTAGCTCCTTTCCTCGATTTTGAAATATGGGGGTTGAACAACCATATTTATGGTTTCCTCTGTTTAACATAGAAATGTTTCTTAAATAGTATATTGTTTCTGCCTTTTCTGCTGAAGGAAATTATTTTCAATGGAAAAAAAGTAGAATGAAAACTTGTAAGTTATGCAACTATATTGTGCATTAGAATTACTTAGGATGCAGCCTACAAATGCAAATGTCTGGAGTCCCTCGGCTTCTTCATTTACTGATTCAGTAGGTTTGGGGTAATACCCAGAAAGCTGCATTTTACCAACCACTCTAGGTATTCTGATGTAGGTGGTCTGAGGATTACAGTTTTATAAATTGTAACCTTGATTAAGAGGGACGTTCAGCCAAGGGTTGGTGAAGAGAGCAGCTAGATGCATTGAGAGCATCAAGAGCATCTAGATGCTCCAAACCAAGACTGCCTTCTATCTGAGGGATATTAAATTTCTGTAGCCCCCTGAGCAGAATTAGGGTCATTTGATCAGTTGCACAAGGAGAAAGATGTCTGTTAACTTTGAAAAATAACTTCGTAAACATCAAAACTTTAAAAATAACTGAAAATTCAAGAATTATTTTGACTTCAAGGAAGTTTTCTGGTTTCTGATAATATGTCAGAGATCTCTGTTCTCAATTCTGATCTCTGTACCATTATTTATTAGTCATAAAAGATAGGCATTATTATAATATTTTGAAATATTAGCTAAGTATTTTGCATCTGCTAGCTCCATTTTTCTGTTGATGCTTCTTTCATCCAGTTAGGTCATCCTGAATTCATTGCTATAAGGGGGAGTGTAGAACAGATAAAAAGCATTCTTTCTTGGCTCCTAGGTTTAAAGTTAAGGCCTTACAAGAAATGAGAAGGATTCTAGTAAGAGAATACATTTGTATGAATAAACAAGAGAACATGAAGTCCTGAGTCTAAGATAAAGGTTTTCCTCGTTGGAGAAGAAGGAGAATAGTGATGAGAGTTTCAGTGATGGTAGTTTTGTTAGGTAATTAGTCAGACATTAGCAGCAAGGAGGTGACAGTGGCAGAAAGACAAGAAGGAAATAATCAAGTCACACCCCAACCATCTGGGGACCTTCCTATGGTCAGGTGGTGGGCAACTTATCCTGATAAAGAGGGACCATAGTAACACGAGGGAACTTCCCCGGGCTGCACGTGCCCAGGCTAGACAGGTGTATAATCTATAGTAAACCCAAACTCTTTATACCATCACTATAATAAAATCTGTATGCGGTTTTGCCCCCCTGCCCCCGGTGGGCTTTTCTTAGTGAATCAAGGGTAAGGGCATGGGCAATAATGTACTTGTTACATAACTCGGGACTGTCAATCGAATCATGATCCCCTGTGGACCATGACTCGCAGGGGACTCATCCATGATCGCGCCCCGGCCTCTTCACAGAACACTCCTTATAAACACCCTTAAGCCCAGTTAAGGAGTGCTGGTTTCACTTCACAGAAACAGCCCACTCTCCCTCTGAGAGTGTAACTGTGCTTTAATAAACTTTGCTTTGCACTTAAGCCTGAAGTGGTAGTCTGCAATTCTTTGCTTGCTATCACAGGGACCAAGGTTGCTGGTCCGGGTCTTCCATTGACCTCCTCGGTTGAAACTATTTGACACAATGCACGCCATCCTGGTAACATCTTTGGTGCCATGACTCAGATCTCTAAAGTTATGTTTGAGCCGCCCGCCTTGCAACTTCCTCCAGCTTTTGACCATTGCATGACAACTGCCCCTCCTGGCTTTATCTCCTTTATCTTACATGCCTCTGCTCCTTGTCTAATATGCCTGAGAAAGGGCTGCTGTGTGTGTGCCGGTGCTAACCTGAGAAGACCCAAATGCTGTTCCCCATTATTTTCCTACCCACAACTCTCCTCTCCAGCCTCTCACTTGCGTCCTTTGCCACTGCCAGCAGTGACATTGGACAAACTGGGACCTTCTTCTGACTCTTAAATATTTGCACATCTCTTGTCAAACCGACTTCCCTGACAAGCTTCCTTGAATTATGGTTATTGAGAAGTCTTCAAACCCTTCTCTGGCTCAACATACTGAGACCTCCTAATCATTTTTTCCGTCACTGGCTAGAACCGAGATCAGTCGTGGGACTCTGGGAGGTTTTTCTACTTTCTTTTCTGGGCCCTTCTTTCCTCCTTTGAGACTCGAAGGAGCTTTCTTCTATTGATAGAGTAGGCTGATGGCTGCCCAAAACACCCAATCTGTTGTATTTGTGAGGACTCTCAGCAGTTCCAAGCACCCCAACCTCAAGGAGAGGCCTCTTTTTGGCCAAACCGCACTTACTTGAGATCCTCTCATTCTTTTCCTTGTCGTCTCAAACATCTGTTTTACACAGTCCCTAAGGGAAACCAACTCTTCCTCCACTTGGTCACCCAGAACAATTTCCATCACTACCCAGACCTTGCTGATTGCCAGCCTGTTAGGAATCTCCTGGGACTTGCCTTTATGGTCCTGATTACCCACATAGGACCCCTGGCCCACTGGCAATGGAAAAGGAGGGATAACCACACTATTATGAGATTGAGGAGCCAGAGAGTACAAACAAACTGCTCGTTAAGGTGAAGGAATCTCTATTGGTGACACAGCCTCAACGCTGTGTATTCCCTCTACCAGACAAATTACTCATCCAGGTGAGAGGATCTCTATAGTTGACACAACCATTGGCACATGGTCTGTTACTCTCCCTGAACGTTGTGTGTCTTCACTGACCATAAGGCATGGGGATATCTATTGGTGACACTGCCTTTGGGGCCAGAGGGAACAGACAATAGTCCTGGAGGGCCTATGGCCAGGGCCCTCCACTGATACCAGGAGGAGGGGACTCCCTCTCCTGCAGGCGGTCAGGGATATCAGAACGCTGAGACTCCCCTGACCTCAGTGTTTTGTATTCTCTCTCTTTCCAGATGGGTAACCAAACCCCTGGCCTCACGCTGCCCTACATTCCCTTAGGCTGCATCCTCGAGAACTGGTCAGCCTTTGACCCTGACACCCTAAAGAAAAAGAGAATAATCTTTTTCTGCAATAACTCTTGGCTCCAGTATAAGCTGGGGGACCAAGAAGAGTGGCCCTCAAATGGTAGCATTAACTTTAACATCATCCTTCAACTAGATCTATTCTTCAAATGACAAAGAAAATGGAGCGAGATTCCCTATATTCAAGTCTTTTTCACTCTTAGAGATAGGTTAGACCTCTGCAAGACTTGTAAAATTGACTCTGCTGTGCTGGCCCTGATGGGACTGCCCCCATCCTCTCCTCAAGAGGATCCACCTGAGCCAGGCCATGCCAAAAAGGAACCTGAGCCAGATGAGAGCAAAAGGGAGAAAATCTTTAAACCTGGGGATGGCACTAAAACCACCCCATCCTCCATCTATTTCCCTTTGCTACCAACAGCCCCCTTACCACCTTACCTGGGAAATCTGACTCTCACAAGGCCTCCCCCTAGAATTTGCCCTTTGGTGGAGGCAATGGGCGAATTCAGACCCCAACTCATTCAGAAGACTTTTACCCTCTAGAGTTGAAGCAGATCAAACAGGAATTAGGTAAATTTTCTGATGATCCTGACCACTACACTGACAACTTCCAATACTTAACCTTGGCTTTTGACTTAGCCTGGAAGGATGTCATGATAATCTTGGGGCAAACTCTATCAGATACTGAGAAGGAAAAGGTCCTGAAGGAGGCCCACAACTTTGCGGATGGCCTCCATTTATCCAGCTCAAAATACCCTGTGGAGGAAACCATCTTTCCCAGTATGGACCCTCACTGGGATTACAATAACCCCAATGAGGAATGGGAAAAGGAAAGTTTTATAATTTGTGTAAAAGCTGGACTCAAAGCAAGCAGAAGGAAACCCATTAATTTCTCAAAGTTCTCGGCCATCAGCCAGGAACCCAATGAATACCCTACAGCCTTCTTGGAAAGGTTCAAGGAGGCAATAATTAAATATACTAAACTAGGCCTGGACTCCCTTGAAGGAAAAACCATTTTAAAAGATAGGTTCCTTAACCAGTCTGCACGGGACATCAGGAGGAAGCTCCAAAACTTACGCAGGAACCCAATGTTAATCTAGGTGAACTGCTAGCTACAACCACCACTACCTTTTATAACTGGAACCAGGAGGAGGAAGTCAAGGCTCAGGAGAAGGAAAAGAGGAAAGAAAATAAGCAGGCCCAATTATTGGCAGCCCTACAGGGGCAACCCCCATCTAGAGAAACCCTGACCCATCCCAACCAAAGCCAAGACCAATGCCGGGTGTGCAGAAAGCCTGGCCTCTGGAAGAGGGAATGCCCCAACAAGGACAAGCCTCCTAAGACGCTCTGTCCAAAGTGCCAAAAAAGTGGCCATTGAGGAGCCAACTGCCCCCTGGACCAAAGGGCCCAGGGGGCCAGGGGCAGCCCCTTGGATGGCCCTGGATTGACAGGACCCTTTGTTTCAGATGTCCCCCCTGTTTAACATCAGTATTACTGGAGCCAAGGGCAAACCTGGATGTGGCAGGCAGGACCATATCTTTCTTATTGGGTATGGGGGGACATTTTCTTCTCTGGACCCTTCTCCTCTGACTCCTGTCAGGTTACAGGAGTCTCAGGTAAACTTACTACTAGACATTTTACTGTCCCTTTGTGTTGTTACTGGGAAGGATATACCTTCTCTCATTCCTTCCTGGTCATACCTGAATTATCATACCTGCTGTTAGGTAGGGACTTCATGAACAAGCTGGGAACAAGACTGGTATTTGGGGGAACCAACCCAGTAACACCCCTCCAGTTCTTAGTCTTAGAGACACAGCCCCTCTGAGTACTGGCACACCAGCCTTAGCTGAGTTACCAGTAGACCCCCAGGTCTGGGCCAGTGGAATGCTAGGGAGAGCTATAACAGCCTCCCCAGTGCTTATCACCTTAAAGGCCCAGACTCTTTCCCCAATCAGAAACTATCCAATTCACTCAGAAGCCCAAAGGGGACTGCAGCCTCTCAACTTTACAACGTGGACTACTTATTCCTTACAGTTCTTCTTGCAACACCCCTATCTTACTTGTTAAGAAGCCAAACAGAGAATACACACTGGTCCAAGACTTAAGAGCTATCAATGAGGCAGTTGTCCCACTCCATCTTGTAGTCTCCAAACCATACAACTTGTTGGGGACCATCCCAGGCACAGCCTCACCATTTACTGTGTTAGACCTAAAGGATGCCTCCTTTCCCATACCTCTGGACCCCCAGTCCTACTACCTCTTTGCTTTTGAGTGGCATGAGGAAGGGAATAGAGGACAACAACTCACCTGGACAGTCCTACCCCAAGGGTTCCGAGACAGTCCCCACTTTTTGGCCAGGGCCTGACCAAGGACCTCCAATATCTACACCTGGAGGAAGGGACTATCACCCAGTATGTGGATGACCTTCTTATCTGCTCCCTGGACCACAAGAGAGCCTTAACTCATGATACCGAGACCCTCAATTTTTTGGCTGAAAGAGGCTATAAAGTCTCTAAGTCCAAGGTCCAATTGGCACAGCAGGAAGTCAAATATCTGGGAGTAATCCTCTCTCCAGAGGAACGAAGGATCTCCCCCAATAGAATACAAGGGATTTTAGTCTGTGAACCTACTACCCGAAAACAGATCCAAGCATTTTTAGGCCTCACAGCGTATTGCAGACTATGGATTCCTAACTACTGACTAAAAGCACAACCTCTTTATGAAGGCTTAAAAGGAAAATCTGACTCTAAACCTCTGCTCTGGGGCCCTAACCAAACCCGAGCTTTCCAACAGCTAAAGACATTAGTATCCCAGGCCCCAGCCTTGAGAATCCCAAGAACTGATAGACCTTCCAAACTATTCATGGCAGAAAAACAAGGGATGGTTTAGGAGTCTTAACTCAGGAACTTGGCCCTGTCCAGAGACCTGTAGGTTATCTGTCAAAGAGACTGAACACGGTGGCCACTGGATGACCCAATTATCTTAGGGTAGTTGCTGCCTTGGCCTTATTGGTGGAAAAAGCCTCTAAGCTTACATTGAGGCAACCCTTAACTGTATATACCTCCCATTAGGTTACCTCTCTCTTGGAAGGGAAAGGCCGTTTCTGGCTCACTGATAGCAGGATCCTCAAATATCAGGCATTACTGTTGGAGAATCCAGACCTATGTGTCATGGTCTGCTCCTCTTTAAATCCAGCTACCCTGCTCCTCCTACTCGAAGAATGTCTACCAGTTCACCAATGTGAAGATATAATATCTCATTCCTTGTTGCCCTGACCAGATCTAACTGATATTCCACTACAAAACCCCGAGGAGGTTTGGTTCACTGATGGAAGTAATTTTGTTTTCCGAAGGAAACAGGGCAGAAAACGGTGGTCTCCTTGACACAGGTTACTGAGGCCTGACTCTTCCCCCAGGGACATCAGCTCAATTGGCAGAAATAATTGCTTTAACCCAAGCCTTAACCCTGGCTGAAAATAAGGTCCTTAATGTACATACTGATTCTAAATATGCTTTTTTGGTTCTACGTGCTCATGCTGCTATCTGGAAAGAACGTGGCTACCTGATGGCCAGAAACAACCCAATTAAGTATGGACTTCAAATTCTTTCCCTCTTGGAGGCAGTCCTCAAGCCTTCCCAGGCAGCAGTGATTCATTGCAGAAGTCACCAGAAGGGTGAAGATGAAATAAAAGGAAATCGGCTAGCCCATCAGGCTGCCTGACAGGCAGTCCTTCAGCCCTTTGTGATAGAGGGTGCCTTAGTTCCTTCCCTTAGTTCTTTCCCTTCCCCATCTTACCTGCCTGAGGAAATCAAATAGGCCATAAGTCATGGGTACCACCTTGACCCAGATGGATGGTACCAGAGAGAGGGCTTAACTCACCTGCCCCCATTGCTCCAATGGAAAATTATTAAATCTTTGCATGAGGCCTGTCACCTAGAGAGAGATGCTTTATACCAGATTGTTTCTTCTATTTTATCTGGAAAGGGACTTAACAATGTAGTTAATAAGGTAACCTCATCATGTGCTACTTTTCTGACTAACAATCCTCAGGGAACTAAGCCATCCCCATTGGCCCTTCTGGCTCAGAGACACGAAACATATCCAGGGGAAGATTGGCAAATGGACTTTACAATGGTTCCTCCCTACCAAGGATTTTGGTGTTCGTGGACACCTTTGCTTTCTGGGTGGAAGGTTTCCCCACCAGGATAGAAAAAGCTTCAGAAGTAGCCCAGAAGCTTTTAACTGAAATCATCCCTAGGTTTGGCCTCCCATTGTCTCTTCAGACTGATAACGGTCCTGCCTTTGTTTCCCAAACTACTCAGCAGATATCCAAGGGTCTAGGTATTGAGTATCACTTTCATTTTTCCTGGAGACCCCAATCCTCAGGAAAGGTAGAAAGAGCCAACCAACATTTAGAGAATACCTTAAGAAAAATAACCCAAGAAACCTCACTCAGTTGAAAGAAGCACTCCCTGTTGCTCTTTTAAGGATCAGAACAACCCCAAAGGCCTTACTTAACCTTAGCCCTTATGAAATGCTGTATGGTAGGCCTTTCTTACAAGGGGACGTACTGATGGACTCTGACACCTCTGCCATTACCTCTTATGTCACCTCCCTTGGGCAATTCCAACAAGCCCTCCAGAAATATGGGGTAAAAAAGCTTCCTTTCCCAGAGTCTCCTCCTTGCCTCTACTCTCCAGGAACACAAGTGCTCATCAAAACTTGGAAGGATGGCTTTCCTGGTTCTCAGCTTCAATCAACCTGGAAGGGACCCTATCCAGTCTTGCTCTTTTCTCCTACGGCTGTTAAAGTACCAGGGATCACCAGTTGTATTTATCATTCCCAGGTAAAGCCCTGGACAGCCACCAAGCCCAAGGACATCTCCTCAGCTGAGAACTTCATCTCCCCAGCTGAGAACTCCTGTGAACCTTTGGAGGACCTCCAGCTCCTGTTCAAATGAAAACTGCAAGATAAGTACATTCTAAATCCATGAACCCACCATTCCCACAGCTGGCAGAAGTAATAGGCCTACTGTATCTCCTGACCTTTCTCATTGTGCTAGCTTTCATTCTATTCTGCATATTGTCACAAAATGAATTCACACACTGCCTCTTATTTCCCTAATACAGCATCTCTCCTTGCAGTTATTGGACTTTGCTCCTTTCCCTTCATTTCTTCATATTTTCACCATCCACTAACACCCACTATAAATCAAGTTGCAACATTAAGCAATAAAACTGACTGTTGGATATGCCCCAAGGGAACCCAAAACCTAGAGGAACTCTACTTATTGGCCTTCCCTACCTCCATTGAACAGCTGTATAAATTTTCGGGTCAATATTATGGGATGGATTACCTTTTATATGGGGGCCAAAGACAAGTGGACCCTGACTCTTTTGCCTCAGGCCTAGTCTGCGTAGGTATAGCCTCCAAGCTTCTAGGAAAGGCACAGCTTTGTTTCAAGAACGTGGATGGATGGGCACCCACCTTGGGCTGGTTAAATGACTCCTTTTGTAACTATACCCTCAACTTTAATCAGACTAGCCTGGGGTGGGATCCCTGGTCAGAAGAGGATGAATACAATGTACACGAAGGTAATTACACTTTCTTTGAGGAAACTCAAGGAAGAATGCAACTAAGAAATATATTAATGAGGACCATATCCCCATAAACAGCTCAGCCCTGGGAACTGAATATGTGGGGACTGGCATGACCACTGGACACTTACTTAACCTAACCTCCCTGCAAGATCTTCCTCAAAAATATAATATAATCCAGTTAATATTCAGAAATTTGTTATATCAATCCCCCCGTCACATTCATAATCAGTCAGAACCCGGATTCTCCCCCCTGTGTATAGATGATTATTTCTTCAGATTTTGGCTTTCTGAATATAATCTTTGGCCATGGGACCCCAGCCTTCTTCTGGAGGAAAACACCCAGTGGGGATACCTCCAATGTGGGTATTCTTGAGGGACACCAGATTTTTATTTCTACGTGGTACCAGGGTATATCTAGATCTTCCTACACTTTGGAGGGGCACCTGCATGATCATTGCTGCTGTCCCAGATAAAACCATTATGACTACAAAGGACTTAGCTTCCTCAGGAGGCATTCCCAACCTTAGGTCATTCCTCAAAGAAGCCTTGAGACCCATCTAAAAGAGACAAAAACGAACCACTGATTGGGGGGGTGGGGGGGGGGACATGCTTATGATAACCCAATTCTTGATCAGCTCAAAGTGATCCACCGTTTCTTTAGAGGAATTTTTTTGGTTTGCAGGTATACCCCTCTTAGAGAGGAACATTTTCAATCTTACCATCATGGTCCAGGAATCCTGAAAGTCTATGGTAGCAGCCATTGAATAGCAACAGTCAGCCCTAGATTCTCTGTCCAAGGTGGTTTTACAAAATAGGAGGGCCCTCAGTGTTATAACAGCTAAGGCCAGGGGTGCCTGTGCCCTGCTAAATGAAACCTGCTGCTTCTATGTTAATACCTCTGGCCAGGTCGAAGAAAACCTTCTGGTTTTAAAGAAAAAACATCAAACCAATAGAAGATCTGAAAGAGAGAACAGGACAGGACCCTAACTGGCTTCCTACCCTCCTCTCCTCTATGGTGACCCAGATATGGACATGGCTGGGGCCCTTGTTTGGACCATTAGCCCTGATAGCCTTTTTTGTTGTTGTTAGGCCCTTGTATCATAAACCTTGTTCGACTCATTTCAGAATGCATACAGGCTGTTTGATTCCAAATGTTTCTGTGAGGTGGTTACCAGCCTGTTCAGCCTGACCCTGACTGAGATCTACATGGGACCCCTTGATGGTCATCACTCCAGCCCACCTCCTAGCTGAAAGATAGCAAGAGGAGGGACCCAGTCAAAACTCTGCCCCTTACCAGCAGGAAGCAGCTAGAGTGGTCATCACCCATGTCCCAAAGAATTGTGTCCCATACTCTTGAGGGGGGAATGTTAGGTAGTTAGACATTAGCAGAGGAGATGACAGTGGCAGAAAGACAAGAGGGGAATAATCAAGTCACACCCCAACCATCTGGAGACCCTCCCCTGACATTAGCAACAAGGAGGTGAAAGTGGTGAAAAGAAAATAAGGGAGTCATCAAGTTACACCCCAACCATCTTAGGACTCTCCCTGACCCCATCCAGAATAAGCAAAACTATGGGCACCAAAGGGTGGTGGGCAACTTGTCCTGATAAAGAGGGAGCATGGTAACATGAGGGAACTTCCCTGGGCTGCACGTGCCCAGGCTAGACAGGTGTATAACCTATAGTAAACCCAAACCCATTATACCATCACTATAATAAAATCTGCATGTGGTTTAGCCCCCCTGCCCCGGGTGGCCTTTTCTTAGCGAATCAAGGGTAAGGGCATGCACAATAATGAACTTGTTACATAGCTCGGGACTGTCAATCAAATAATGATTCCCTGTCACTCACCCATGATCACGCCCCACCTCCTCACAGAGCACTCCTTACAAACACCCTTAAGCCTGTACAGGAGTACTGGTTTCACATCACAGAAACAGCCCACTCTCCCTCTGAGAGTGTAACTATTTAATAAACTTTGCTTTGCGCTTAAGCCTGAAGTGGTAGTCTGCAGTTCTTTGCTGGTCTGGGTCTTCCGTTGACCTCCTCGGTTGAAACTATTTGACACAATGCATGCCAACCCAGTAACAGTTTCTTGATAAATAGTGCCTGTGCCCTGAGTTCATACCCTACCAGGATGAGTGGAGGAGGATGTGGCAGTGGGGAACTGTGTGCCTTCTCCTGGATTAAGTGGATGTCAGTAGAGTAGCTATGGCTACCTAAAGCATTTAGGCAGATGGTCAGAAAATCACCCCACAGAGTCCTTGAGCTCTGAGAGAGCAGCAGCATGAGCTGTGTGCCCAGAGAGTCCAGTGTGTCACAGACAGAGTTGGATTGGAAGGGGACTTTTGGAAGGGAACAGAGAATAACATGGCAGGACCTGCGTGTAATAAGACAAAGGCCACATGAGCATGAGGATGGCTCAGCAGATTGCAACATGGTCAGATGATAACCTGAGCAGATGCTCCCACCCACCACCATCTGCCTTTACATCTCACTGACATCATTCAAACCTTCCTGGATTGTTAAAAACAATTCTAGGTAAATGTCAAATATGGGTCTTAAATTTACAAAGATTAACTTTGTCTATTTGGAGGAAAGGTGCAAGTTAAATTGAGTGACAAAAACAACAGAGGCTCACACTCACCCTGTAGATGCATATCAAATTTAAGAAAAGAATGAAGCTGGGTGAGATAGTAAATGTTTGGGTGGTTGACCCGGGATAAAAAAGTAATAAATTTTTGGAACTATGGACCCAAACCGTCAATATAATATGTTATGGGAATAATGTGTGTACAATATAAATAGTCAGTAGATCACATGGGCTTAGTTGCAGAAAATGTAAGTAGCTAAAGGTTTTAATAGACCTTACAATTCATTAATAAATTATAATGACTAAAGAAAGGGGATGACCCTTATCAACTGCACAGATAAAATCATCTTGGAGGGTGTGTGTGTGTGTGTGTGTGTGTGTGTGATGGTAGTTATTTGTAATGTAATTTGCTCTAAACTGGTTTGAGTTCAGAGAAATGTAACAAGAATTCAAAAAAATTAACTGGGTCCAGTATTCTATGAATAATATTGAGACAAGCTGGGACCTGGGACCTGGGACCCTTTGCTTCAGTGCTTGCACCTGGATAAATGTCCCCCGGAGCAACAGAATACAAAGAAACTGTAAGGGATTAAAAATAACTGCACGCATGCGCAGCTTGGGCAATGATGAATAATAAAATACAAAAAGACCAAAAACAAACTGCCACTTCTGAGTGCCAGGAGCAAAAGCAGGGCACTGCGTGTAATCCCTGCACACAGCACCACTAAGGGGGTTGGCAGACCACCTAAGCTATGCCTCCGGCTTGACCCACCAATCCGTCTCCACCCTCACCCCAATTAAAGAACCAGCCCACCTTCCTCAGTGAGCAAGTAAGGGAACCTGTTACTTGTTTTCTTTGTTTTCATTCCCTCTTGCTGCATCAGGAGTCCCAATAAAACCTTGCCTGAATTCCTATCTGGCTTCCTATCAATTTCTATTGATTAAAGGACCAAGGATCCTGGTCAGTAACAATACAACCATACACCATAAATCTGATTAGCTCAGGGCAGTTCCATTAACACCTGTTGTTCTAGCAATTGCAGGTGTTACATAGCTACCCTCTATATGGAGAACAATTGGAAGGAATGGAATTTTTTTATCTGTAGGTGAGAACTGAGGGACTGGGAAGAAAGAGACTGACCTTAGGTGGCTGTCTTCAAACAATAAGGGCTCTTACATGGAGGAGGAATTAATCTTCTCTGTGGTGCCAGTGGATAGAATGAAGGCCACTTATAAGATATACAAGGAGAAGTATTTTTACTAGGAAAAGAGAACTTTTTATACATCAAAATGCTCTGAAAACAGAGTAGGCTTCCCCAAATTGAAGTGAGTTCCCTATCAGTAGGAGGATAATAAAAAAACATTGAGGTTTTGCAGTGAGGATATTACAAGGGAAATTCAAATATCAGATGGATAGTGAGGTCAACTGAATTTTTAATCTTTCCCAAACCTGTTATTTTTAAAATTTTTAGTTTTGAACCATGTGGGGAATCAGAAAAGGATTTGACGTGTGGATGAAAAGTGTTGCCAGCCATATCAGCAAACAAAGGATGCTGCAGCCATCAAGCTATCAGCCACTACACACCCCCTAACCTGAGCCTGAGGGAACTCAAGATGGAGACCAACAGGCTGCATGCCAAACCCTCAGCCACTGCAGCCATCCCCAATAGTGCACCCTGAGGGGACTCACGAAGGGAAAGAACAGGATACTGGCCCCAGAGAGTTGAGCTGCATATCAAAGGAATGATTTCAATGATTCTTGGGAATCATTGGGAGGGAGGGAAGAATCATATGGGAAGATTCTTCCATATTCCCATAAGAAAAGCACTCAATTCATTAACTTGAGATACCTGGTTTTCTTTAATTAACAGTAATCTTTTAAAGTTCTGACTACCTGGTCTTTGCTGCAAAAACTGCTATATATCCTGGCCCCTCCCTTACCTCTTTGAAGCAGTACCTTAAAGCTATCTGAGAGTCCTATCTCCCAGGCTTGAAGTCCTCAGAAATTCTGCCAAATCAAACATAATTCTCAACTTTTAGGTTGTGCATTTTATTTTCAATCGACAGAAGAATAGAGAGAATATGATTGTTAGAAATCATTATAGGTTACAAAGGCAGTTTTAGGAACAGAAATAGTTGAAAAAACTTAAGTGCTTTCATGTTCCCACTTGTTATAAACCAAAATGTATTATTTATATTTCCTATGCTGCTCCTTTTACTAAATAACGTAAAACCCTTGCCAAATACATTTTTCAAAAAATGAATAATCCAAAATGCAGAAACACTCTTTTGATTTATACAGTCTAATTGGCATCCTCTAGTAGAGTACACAGCCAGTTTCTGGGACTTCAGAGTTTGACTGAGAGACAACTCCCAGGTACTGTGCCTGTGGACAGTAGAATGAGGATGTGGAAATCTAGGATTTCCTGTTGCCTTCACATTGGTATCAATTAGCATACTTTCTGGAACAAATAATAGAAAACCAAACAAACAATAAAGGCATGTTCTATGTTGTATAAAACAAAAACCCAGAATAAGACATTTACAGGTTTGGTGGATTCAGTGGCTAATACTGTCAGGCATCCAATTCTCTGTGATTCTTTTTGGCTGTCCCTTCATAGTTGTAACCTAGCTGAACAACACAAACAACCACATAAGCTGGATGAAGCAGCTGCATAGAGAGCAGATACTGTTCTCACATTAAAATGTCTAATGGCAAAAAAAGCGTGTAAATAACTTCTTTTTTTTAAACATCTTTATTGTAGTATAACTGCTTTACAATGGTGTGTTAGTTTCTGCTTTATAACAAACTGAATCAGCTATACATATACATATATCCCCATATCCCCTCCCTCTTGCATCTCTCTCCCTATCCTACCCCTCTAGGTGGTCACAAAGCACCGAGCTGATCTCCCTCTGCTAAGTGGCTATTTTACATTTGGTAGTGTATATATGTTCATGCCTCTCTCTCATGTCATCCCAGCTTACTCTTCCTCCCCGTGTCCTCAAGTCCATTCTCTACGTCTGCATCATTATTCCTGTTCTGCCCTAGGTTATTCAGAAGCTTTTTTTTTTTTTAGATTCCATGTATATGTGTCAGCATACAGTATTTGTTTTTCTCTTTCTGACTTACTTCACTCTGTATGACAGTCTCTAGGTCCATCCACGTCACTACAAATAACTCAATTTCATTTCTTTTTATGACAGAGTAATATTCCACTGTATATATGTGCCACATCTTCTTTATCTATTCATCTGTCAATGGACACTTAGGTTGCTTCCATGTCCTAGCTATTGTAAATAGAGCTGCAAAGAACATTGTGGTACATGACTTTTTTGAATTATGGTTTTCTCAGGGTATATGCCCAGTAGTGGGATTGCTGGGTCATATGGTAGTTCTAATTTTAGATTTTTAAGGAACCTCCATACTGTTCTCCATAGTGGCTGTAACAATTTACATTCCCACCAACAGTGCAAGAGTGTTCCCTTTTCTCTACACCCTATCCAGCATTTTTTGTTTGTAGATTTTTTGATGATGACCATTCTAACTGGTGTAATGTGATACCTCATTGTAGTTTTGATTTGCATTTCTCTAATGATTAGTGATGTTGAGCATTTTTACATGTGTTTGTTGGCAATCTGTACACCTTCTTTGGAGAAATGTCTATTTACACCTTCTGCCCATTATTTGATTGGGTTGTTTTTTTGTTTTTTTTTTTTTTGATATTGAGCTTCATGAGCTGCTTGTAAAATTTGGATATGAATCCTTTGTCAGTTGCTTCATTTGCAAATATTTTCTCCCATTCTGAGGGTTGTCTTTTGATCTTATTTATGGTTTCTTTGCTGAGTAAAAGCTTTTAAGTTTCATTAGGTCTGATTTGTTTATTTTTGTTTTTATTTCCATTTCTCCAGGAGGTGGGTCAAAAAGGATCTTGCTGTGATTTATGTCATAGAGTATTCTGCCGATGTTTTCCTCTAAGAGTTTTAAAGTGTCTGGTCTTACATTTAGGACTTTAATCCATTTTGAGTTTATTTTTGTGTATGGTGTTAGGGAGTGTTCTAATTTCATTCTTTCACTTGTAGCTGTCCAGTTTTCCCACTACCACTTATTGAAGAGGCTGTCTTTTCTCCATTGTATATTCTTGCCTCCTTTATCAAAGATAAGGTGACCATATGTGTGTGGGTTTATCTCTGGGTTTTCTATACTGATCCATTGATCTATATTTCTGTTTTTGTGCCAGTACCATACTGTCTTGATTACTGTAGCTTTGTAGTATAGTCTGAAGCTCAGGAGCCTGATTCCTCCAGCTCCGTTTTTCTTTCTCAAGATTGCTTGGGCTATTCAGGGTCTTTTGTGCTTCCATGCAAATTGTGAAATTTTTTGTTCTAGTTCTGTGAAAAATGCCATTGGTACTGTGAGATGGATTATATTGAATCTGTAGATTGCTTTGGGTAATATAGTCATTTTCACAATGTTGATTCTTCCAATCCAAGAACATGGTATATCTCTCCTTCTGTTTGTGTCATCTTTAATTTCTTTCATTAATGTCTTATAGTTTTCTGCATACAGGTGTTTTGTCTCCTTAGGTAGGTTTATTCCTAGGTATTTTATTCTTTTTGTTGCAGTGGTAAATGGGAGTGTTTCCTTAAATTCTCTTTCAGATTTTTCATCATTAGTGTATAGGAATGCAAGAGATTTCTGTGCATTAATTTTGTATCCTGCTACTTTACCAAATTCATTGATTAGCTCTAGTAGTTTTCTGGTAGAATCTTTAGCATTCTCTATGTATAGTAACATGTCATCTGCAAACAGTGACAGCTTTACTTCTTCTTTTCTGATTTGGATTCCTTTTACTTCTTTTTCTTCTGATTACTGTGGCTAAAACTTCCAAAACTATATTGAATAATAGTGGTGAGAGTGGACAACCTTGTCTTGTTCCTAATCTTAGAGGAAGTCTTTTCAGTTTTTCACCATTGAGAGCAATGTTGGCTGTGGATTTGTCATATGTGGCCTTTATTATGTTGAGGTAAGTTCCCTCTATGCCTACTTTCTGGAAAGTTTTCATCAGAAATTGGTGTTGAATATTGTTGAAAGCTTTTTCTGCATCTACTGAGATGATCATGTGGTTTTTCTCCTTCAATTTGTTAATGTGGTTTTTCACATGGATTCATTTGCGTATATTGAAGAATCCTTGCATTCCTGGGATAAACCCCACTTGATCATGGTGTATGATCCTTTTAATGTGTTGTTGGATTCTTTTTGCTAGTATTTTGTTGAGGATTTTTGCATGTATGTTCATCAGTGATATTGGCTTGTAGTTTTCTTTCTTTGTGACATCATTGTCTGGTTTTGGTATCAGGGTGATGATGGCCTCGTAAAATGAGTTTGGAAGTGTTCCTCCCTCTGCTATATTTTGGTAGTTTGAGAAGGATAGGTGTTAGCTCTTCTCTAAATTTTTGATAGAATTCACCTGTGAAGCCATCTGGTCCTAGGCATTTGTTTGTTGGAAGATTTTTAATCACAGTCTCAATTTCCATGCTTGTGATTGGTCTGTTTATATATTCTATTTCTTCGTTGTTCAGTCACAGAAGGTTGGACTTTTCTAAGAATTTGCCCATTTCTTCCATGCTGTCCATTTTATTGACATATAGTTGCTTGTAGTAATCTCTCATGATCCTTTGTATTTCTTCAGTGTCAGTTGTTACTTTCCTTTTTCCTTTCTAATTCTATTGATTTGAGTCTTCTCCCTTTGTTTCTTGATGAGTCTAGCTAATGGTTTATCAATTTTGCTTATCTTCTCAAAAACCAGCTTTTAGTTTTATTGATCATTGCTATCATTTCCTTCATTTCTTTTTCATTTATTTCTGATCTGAGCTTTATGATTTCTTTCCTACTGCTAACTTTGTGGTATTTTTTGTTCTTCTCTCTCTAATTGCTTTAGGTGTAAGCTTAGATTGTTTATTTGAACTTTTTCTTGTTTTTGAGGTAGGATTGTATTTCTATAAACTTCCCTCTTAGAACTGATTTTGCTGCATCCCATACGTTTTGGGTCATCGTGTTTTTGTTGTCATTTTTTTCTAGGTGTTTTTTGGCTTCCCCTTTGATTTCTTCAGTGATTTCTCGGTTATTTAGTAGTGTGTTGTTTCACTTGCATGTGTTTGTATTTTTTACAGATTTTTTTCCTGTAATTGATATCTAGTCTCATAGCGTTGTGGTAGGAAAAGATACTTTATACAATTTCAATTTTCTTAAATTTTCCAAGGCTTGACTTGTGACCCAAGATATGATCTATCCTGGAGAATGTTCCATGAGGACTTGATAAGAAAGTGTATTCTGTTCTTTTTGGATGGACTGTCCTATAAATATCAATTAAGTCCATCTTGTTTAATGTATCATTTAAAACTTGTGTTTCCTTATTTATTTTTATTTTGGATGATCTGTCCATGGTGAAAGTGGGGTGTTAAAGTCCCCTACTATGATTTTGTTACTATTGATTTCCCCTTTTATGGCTGTTAGTATTTGCCTTATGTATTGAGGTGCTCCTATGTTGGGTGAATAAATATTTACAAGTGTTATATCTTCTTCTTGGATTGATCCCTTGATCATTATGTAGTGTCCTGCTTTGTCTCTTGTCTTCTTTATTTTAACATCTATTTTGTCTGATATGAAAATTGTTATTCCAGTTTTCTCCTGATTTCCATTTGCATGGAATATCTTTTTCCATATTCTCACTTTCAGTCTGTATGTGTTCCTAGGTCTGAAGTGGGTCTATACAGGTCTTGTTTTAGTACCCATTCAGCCAGTCTATGTCTTTTGGTTGGAGCATGTAATCCATTTACATTTAAGGTAATTATCAACATATATATTCCTATTACCATTTTCTTAATTGTTTTGGGTCTTTCCTTCTCTTGTGTTTCCTGTCTAGAGAAGTTCCTTTAGTATTTGTTGTAAAGCTGGTTTGGTGGTGGTGAATTCCCTTAGCTTTTGCTTGTCTGTAAAGGTTTTAATTTCTCCATCAAATCTGAATGAGATCCTTGCTGGGTAGAGTAATCTTGGTTGTAGGTTTTTCCCTTTCATCACTTTAAATATGTCCTGCCACTGCCTTCTGGCTTACAGAGTTTTTGCTGAAAGATCAGCTGTTAACCTTATGGGGATTCCCTTGTATGTTATTTGTTCCTTTTCCCTTGCTACTTTTAATATTTTTTCTTTATATTTAATTTTTGATAGTTTGATTAATATGTGTTTTGATGTTTTTCTCCTTCGATTTATCCTGTATGGGACTCTCTGTGCTTCCTGGACTTGACTATTTTCTTTCCCATGTTATGGAAGTTTTCAACTGTTAACTCTTCAAATATTTTCTCAGTCCTTTTTTTTTTTCTCTTCTTCTTTCAGGACCCCTATAATTCTAATGTTGGTGCATTTAATGTTGTTCCAGAGGTCTCTGAGTCTGTCCTCAATTCTTTTCATTCTTTTTTCTTTATTCTGCTCTGCAGTAGTTATTTACACTATTTTATCTTCCAGGTCACTTATCCGTTCTTCTGCCTCAGTTATTCTGCTGTTGATTCCTTCTAGAGAATTTTTTATTTCATTTATTGTGTTGTTCATCATTGTTTGTTTGCTCTTTAATTCTTCTAGGTCTTTGTTAAACGTTTCTTGTATTTTCTCCATTCTATTTCCAAGATTTTTGATCATCTTTACTATCATTACTCTGAATTCTTTTTCAGGTAGAGTGCATATTTCTTCTTCATTTGTTAGGTCTGATGGGTTATAACCTTACTCCTTCATCTTCTCTGTGTTTCTCTGTCTTCTCATTTTGCTTTACTTACTGTGTTTGGGGTCTCCTTTTTGCAGCCTGCAGGTTCATAGTTCTTGTTGTTTTTGGCATCTGCTCTCAGTGGCTAAGGTTGGTTCAGTGGGTTGTGTAGGTTTCCTGGTGGAGGGAACTGGTGCCTTTGTTCTGGTGGATGAGGCTGGATTTTGTCTTTCTGGTGGGCAGGACCATGTCCGGTAGTGTGTTTTGGGGTGTCTGTGACCTTATTATGATTTTAGGTAGCCTCTCTGCTAATGGGTGGGTTTGTGTTCCTGTCTTGCTAGTTGTTTGGCATAGGCTGTCAAGCACTGTAGCTTGCTGTTCATTGAGTGGAGGTCGATATTAGCATTGAGATGGAGATCTCTGGGAGAGCTTTTGCTGTTTGGTATTATGTGGAGCCTGGAGGTCTCTGGTGGACCAATGTCCTGAATTCAGCTCTCCCACCTCAGAGGTACAGGCCTGACACCCAGCCGGAGCACCAAGTCCCTGTCAGCCACAGAGCTTTTGGGAAGTCTGAGGTCTTCTGCCAGCATTCAGTAGGTGTTCTGTAGGAGTTGTTCCACATGTAGGTGTATTTCTGATGCATTTGTGGGGAGCAAGATGATTTCCACGTCTTACTCCTCCACCATATTGAAGGTCCCCCCCCTAAATACTTCTTGTGTTGCTTATTAAGACAGAGTAAAACTTTCCCATAAGCCACACAGTAGATTTATGTAACAGCAGACAACTCATTGGATAGTAACCAGTGTCCATGTGAAAAAAAAAACCACTGATAAAGGAGATGGAATCACCATGAATTATTAGGTACACATTGGGTAAATGAATATTTATTATCTGAGTAAGTTTATGATTGTCTAAACAGGGAAGAAAAGTGATGGACAGGGATGAACTTTGACTAGGTAACCAACAGTGTCTGGCCACAGCCCTCTTGTACCAGGTTCCAATGTCTGCTCTAACACAAAAATACCTGCTATTTTAGTTTGCTAGGGCTGCCATAGCAAACTCTCACAAATTGGGAGGCTTAAAACAACAGAAATTTATTGTTTCACAGTTCTGGTAGCTAAAAGTCTGAAATGAAGGTGTTGACAGGGCCATGCTCTCTCTAAAACCTTCCCAGGACTCCTTCATGGTGTCTTCCTAGCTTCCTGTGTTTGCTGGAAATCTTTGGTGTTCCTTTGCTTGTAGATACATCACTCCAATCCCTGCCTCCATTATCACATGGCTGACTATTCCCTATATGTCTCTGCTTTCTCTTCTCATAAAGACTTAGTCATATTAGATTAGGGCCTGCCCTAATGAATTCACCTTAACTTGATTACATCTACAAAGACCCTATTTCCAAATAAGGTCACATTTACAGGTCCCTGAAGATAGGAATTTAACCTACATTTTTGGAGGAACACAATTCAACCCATAACACCTACACAATGATGCTATTTTAGTGTTACCAATTTAACCCATAACACCTACATAGTGATGCTCTTTTAGGGTTACCAATGTTGTAACATTGTTTCTTGTGAGTCTTTCCCTGTGAAACAAGGTCTGGAGTCTCCACATCATAAGACAGCAGGGTCTAATAAGGTTTGAAGACTTGAGTACTATATGGATCATCTTGGGAAAGCCACTTATTTTCTGTGAAACTGTCAGTTTCCTTACCACATAAGAACTTCCCAATATGATACTTTGATCAAAAGACATTATGTGTCTGGTCTCAGAAGAACCCTCTAAGGAGATGAATTTATCTGCCCACCATTGTTTGATTATATTAAACATTAGATCATTTAATTTACCCCTTTCTAGTGTCATACTCATGAAACATTCTGATTATAAAGTCTTTCCATGTGATAGGTTTATATAATATGTGAACTCCCTCTCCCTAAAGTTGTTACATTTCATAGTATAATTTGAACCATTGGCTTTAAAATGTTATGAAAAAATAGAGATTTTGATTTTTTTTTAATCTCCAAATTCTCAGTGGTAGAACTTGATGATCTGCCTTCTATTAAGGCAGGTTCTAAAAGGCAATGTGAATGTCTCATTTTCTTTAATGTATAATGTGTTTACTTGTTTGGAAATTTGCAATTTGAGGTGCTTAGGGGAAGAGAGCCTATCCTTCTCATCCCTTCCAGGAGAGTCACAAGGATTCAGAGACTCAAAAGAAAAGGTGAGAGTTGACTCTGATGCTGGGACAGGACTCATTAATTAATATTTGTGTAATTAATATTTGTGTCTGCCTGATACCACTTTCTCACCTTTCTCTAATAGAACATGCCTCTGTGTGTGTGTGTGTGTGTGCTTCTACTCTATTCAACAAGGTACAATTTTCTGTATTCATCTAGTGTTTCTTTTGGAAAATAATGTGCATAAGCAAACATGAAATTAGTGTATGTTCAATTTGTTTCCTGATACATCAATCACATTGGAACAAAGTCACAATTTTTAAATGAACATAATAGCAGAACTGATTATATTCCTAGAATAAAGCGTATTTTCTCTCCATCTAACTAAAGGTGTTTCATGGCAATATAGTTGAACAAAACTTTTCCTATTTGGTAATGTAACAACTTAAAACAACAAATTTCCCCCAAATATATGTGAAGCCCATTAAACTAATAAAATGGATGCACATTCTGAGATCCAATTTTATACAGATTTGTGACATTGCTATGATATGCTGCTTGCTTCAGTAAAAATAGGATTATTTTACAGACAGAGTATTCTACAAACCCAGCTTGAATCAAGATTTATAATGTTGTTGCTGTGTATTTAAAATGCATCTTTGTGCTAAATTACTTTTTTCTCAGGACAAATAATTAATCATACAAGAAAAAGAGTTAAAAAAATCGATTGTTAGTTGGAATAGTCAAAAATCTGTTCAGCATTTCCTTTACAATACTGATTTCTACACATTTATGCTCTGTAGGGAGAACATTGCAAATATTAAGTTTCAGTGGGTTTTTTTGTTTGTTTTATTTTTGAATTTAGTACTCTGTGTATTATTCTTTATTTTTTTAAATTTTTATTTTATATTGGACCATAGTTGATTAACAATGTTGTGTTAGTTTCAGGTATACAGCAAAGTGATTCAGTTATACATATACATGTATCTATTCTTTTTCAAATTCTTTTCCCATTTGGTTATTACAGAATCTTGAGCAGAGTTCCCTGTGCTATACAGTAGGTCCTTGTTGGTTATCTATTTTAAATATAGTAGTGTGTACATGTCTATCCCAAATTCCCAATCTGTCCCTCCCCCTATCCTTCCCCACTGGTAACCATAAGTCACTCTCTAACTCTGTGAACCTGTTTCTGTTTTGTAAATAAGTTCATTTTTATCATTTTTTAAGATTCTGCATATAACTGATATCATATGATATTTGTATTTCTCTGTCTGACTTACTTCACTTAGTATGAAAATCTCTAGTTCCATCCATGTCACTGCAAATGGCATCATTTCATTATTTTTTAATGGCTGAGTAATATTACATTTTATATATGCACCACATCTTCTTTATCCATTCATCTGTCGATGGACATTTAGTTTGCTTCCGTGTCTTGACTATTGTAAACAGTGCTGCAATGAATATTGGGGTGCATGTACCCCTTCAAACCATGTTTTCTCTGGATGTATGTCCAAGAGTAGGATTGCTGGATCATATGGTAGCTCTATTTTTAGTTTTTTAAGGAACTTCCATACCATTCTCCATAGTGACAATATCAATTTACATTCCCACTGATGTAGGAAGGTTCCCTTCTCTTTTTTTCACATCTTTATTGGAGTGTAATTGCTTTACAATGTTGGTTAGTTTCTGCTGTACAACAAAGTGAATCAGCTATATGTATACATATATCCCCATGTCCCCTCCCTCTTGAGCCTCCCTCCCACCCTACCTATCCCATACCTCTAGGTCATCACAAAGCATCGAGTTGATCTCCCTGAGCTATGCAGCAGCTTCCCACTAGCCATCCATTTTACATTTGATAGTGTATATATGTCCATGCAAATCTCTCACTTTGTCCCAGCTTCCCCTTCCCCCCTACCATGGCCTCAAATCTGTTCTCTATGCCTGCATCTTTATTCCTGCCCTGCCACTAGGTTCATCACTACTACTTTTTTAGATTCCATATATATGTGTTAGCATATGGTATTTGTTTTTCTCTTTCTGACTTACTTAACTCTGTATGACAGACTCTAGGTCCATCAACCTCACTACAAATAACTCAGTTTCATTCCTTTTTATGGCTGAGTAATATTCCATTGTATATGTGTGCCACATCTTCTTTATCCATTGATAAATGGATAAAGACATTTAGGACATTTAGGTTGCTTCCATGTCCTGGCAATTATTAGTGCTGCAAGAACATTGTGGTACATGTATCTTTTTGAATTATGGTTTTCTCAGGGTATATGCCCAGTAGTGGGATTGCTGGGCTGTATGGTAGTTCTATTTTTAGTTTTTTAAAGAACATCCATACTGTCCTCCATAGTGGCTGTATCAATTTACATTCCCACCAACAGTGCAGGAGGGTTCCCTTTTCTCCACACCCTCTCGAGCATTTATTGTGTCTAGATTTTTTGATGATGACCATTCTGAACTGTGTGAGGTTATACCTCATTGTGGTTTTGATTTGCATTTCTCTAATGATTAGAGATGTTGATCATCTTTTCATGTGTTTGTTGAACAAATGCATATCTTCTTTGGAGAAATTTAGGTCTTCTGCCCGTTTTTGGATTGTGCTGGTTGTTCTTTTTCTATTGAACTGAATGAGCTGCTTGTATATTTTGGAGATTAATACTTTGTCAGTTGCTTCATTTGCAAATATTTTCTCGCATTCTGAGGGTTGTCATTTCATCTTGTTTATGGTTTCCTTTGCTGTGCAAAAGCTTTTAAGTTTCATTAGGTCTCATTTGTTTATTTTTGTTTTCATTCCCATTACTCTAGGAGGTGGGTCAAAAAGGATCTTGCTGTGATTTATGTCATAGAGTGTTCTGCCGATGTTTTCCTCTAAGAGTTTTACAGTCCCTGGCCTTACATTTAGGTTTTTAATCCACTTTGAGTTTATTTTTGTGTATGGTGTTAGGGAGTGTCCTAATTTCATTCTTTTACATGTAGCTGTCCAGTTTTCCCAGCACCACTTATTGAAGAGGCTGTCTTTTTTCCATTATATATTCTTGCCTCGTTTGTCAAAGATAAATTGACTATAGGTGCATGGGTTTATCTCTGGGCTTTCTATCTTGTTCCATTGATCTATATTTCTGCTTTTGTTCCAGTACCATACTGTCTTGATTACTGAAGCTTTGTAGTATAGTCTGAAGCCAGGGAGCCTGATTCCTCCAGCTCTGTTGTCCTTTCTCACGATTGCTTCAGCTGTTCAGGGTCTTTCGTGTTTCCATACAAATTGTAAAATTTCTTGTTCTAGTTCTGTCAAAAATGCCATTGGTAATTTGATAGGGATTTCATTGAACCTGTAGTATAGTATATAGTCATTTTGACAACATTGATTCTTCCAATCCAGGAGCATGGTATATCTCTCCATCTGTTTATGTCATCTTTGATTTCTTTCATCAGTGTTTTATAATTTTCTGAGTACAGATCTTTTGCCTCTGTAAGTAGGGTTATTCCTAGATATTTTATGCTTTTTGTTGCCATCATTGTTAGTGTATAGGAATGCAAGAGATTTCTGTACATTAATATTTTATCCTACAACCTTACCAAATTCTAGTAGTCTTCTGGTGACATTTTTAGGATTCTGTATGTAGAGTTTCATGTCATCTGCAAACAGTGACAGTTTAACTTCTTTTCCAATTTGTATTCCTTTCATTTCTTTTTCTTCTCTGATTGCCAGAGCTAGTACTTCCAATACTATGTTGAATAACAGTGGTGAGAGTGGTCATTCTTGTCTTTTCCTGATTTTAGAGGAAATGCTTTCAGTTTTTCACCATTGAGAATGATGTTTCTGTGGGTTTGTCATATATGGCTTTTATTATGTTGAGGTAGGTTCCCGCTATGCCCACTTTCTGCAAAGTTTTCATTGGAATTTGGTGTTGAATTTTGTCAAAAGCTTTTTCTGCATCTTTTAAGATGATCATATGGTTGTTATTCTTCAGTTTGTTAATATGGTGTATCACATTGCTTGTTTTGCATATATTGAAAAATCCTTGCATCCCTGGGATTAATCCCACTTGAACATGGTGTGTGATCTTTTTAATATGTTGTTGGTTTGTTTGCTAGTATTTTGTTGAGGATTTTTGGGTATATGTTTGTCAGTGATATTGGTGTGTAATTTTCTTTTTTTGTGATACCTTTGTCTGGTTTTGGTATCAGGATGATGGTGGCTTCATAGAACGAGTTTGGTAGTGTCGTCCCTCTGAAATTTTTGGAAGAGTTTGCAAAGGGTAGGTGTTAACTCCTCTCTAAATGCTTGATAAAATTCACCTGTGAAGCCATCTGGTCCTAGACTTTTTTTTTTGTTGGAAGATTTTTACTTACAGTTTCAATTTCATTACCTGTGATTGGCCTTTTTAAATTTTCTAATTCTTCCTGGTTCAATCTTGGATAGTTGTACCTTTCCAAGAATTTGTCCATTTCTTCCAGGCTGTCCATTTTATTGGCATATAGTTGCTTGTAGTACTCTCTCATGACCCTTTGTATTTCTGCAGTGTCAGTTGTAACTTCTCCTTTTTCATTTCTAATTTTAATGATTTGAGTCCTCTCCCTTTTTTTCTTGATGAATCTGTCTAATGGTTTATCAATTTTGTTTATCTTCTCAAACAACCAACTTTTAGTTTTATTGATCTTTGCTATTGTTTCCTTCATTTCTTTTTCATTTGTTTCTGATCTAATCTTTATGATTTCTTTCCTTCTACTAACTTTGGGTTTTCTTTGTTCTTTTTCTAGTTGCTTTAGGTGTAAGATTAGATTGTTTATTTGAGTTTTTTCTTGTTTCTTGAGGGAGCTTGAATTGGTATAAACTTCCCTCTTAGAACTGCTTTTGCTGCATCCCATAGGTTTTGGATTGTCTTGTTTTCGTTGTCATTTTTTTCTAGGTATTTTTAAATTTCTTCTTTGATTTCTTCAGTGAGCTCTTGGTTATTTAGCAGCACACTGTTTAACCTCCATGTATTTGTGTTTTTTACAGTTTTTTTTTCCTGTAACTGATTTCTAATCTCATAGTGTTGTGGTCGGAAAAGATGCTTGATAAAATTTCACTTTTCTTAAATTTTCCAAGGCTTGATTTTTGACCCAAGATATGATCTATGCTAGAGAACCTTTCATGTGCACTTGAGAAGAAAGTGTGTTTTTCCACTTTCAGCTGGAATGTCCTAAAAATATCACTTAAGTCTACCTGGTCTCTTGTGTTATTTAAAGCTTCTGTTTCCTATTTTAATTTCTGTCTGGATGATCTGTCTGTTGGTGTAAGTGGGGTGTTAAAGTCTCCCACTGTTATTCTGTTACAGTTGATTTCTCCTTTTATGGCTGTTAGCATTTGCCTTATGTACTGAGTTGCTCCTATGTTGGGTGCATAACTATTTACAGTTTTTATATCTTCTTCTTGGATTGATCCCTTGATCATTATGTAGTGTCTTTCTTTGTCTCTTCTAATAGTCTTTATTTTAAAGTCTACTTTGTCTGATATGAGAATTGCTACTCCAGCTTTCTTGTGATTTCCATTTGCATGGAATATCTTTTTCCATTCCCTCACTTTCAGTCTGTATGTGTCCCTAGGTCTGAAGTGGGTTTCCTGTACATAGCATATATAAGGGTTTTGTTTTTGACTCTATTCAGCCAGTCTGTTTCTTTTGGTTGGAGCATTTAATCCATTTACATTCAAGGTGATTATCAATATGTATGTTCCTATTACCATTTTCTTAATTGATTTGGGTTTGTTTTTGTGGGTCTTTGGTTTTCTTTTCTTTCCCACTTAGAGAAGTTCCTTTAGCATTTGTTGTAAATCTGGTTTTGTGGTGTTGAATTCTCATGTCTTTTGTCTGTCTGCAAAGATTTGATTACTCCATCGAATCTGAATGAGATCCTTGCTGGGTAATCTTGTTTGTAGGCTCTTCCCTTTCATCACTTCAAATATATCCTGCCACTCTCTTCTGGCCTATAGATTTTCTGCTGGGAAATCAGCTGATAACCTTATGGGGATTCCCTTGTATGTTATTTTTTGCTTTCCCCTTGCTGCTGTTAATATTTTTTCCTTGAATTTAATTTTTGTTAGTTTGATATGTGTCTTTGTGTGTTTCTCCTAGGTTTTATCCTGTATGGGGCTCTCTGACCTTCCGGGACTTGAGTGGCTATTTCCTTTCCCATGTTAGGGAAATTTTCAACAATAATCTCTTCAAATATTTTCTCAGACCCTTTCTCTTTCTCTTCTTCTTCTGGGACTCCTGTAATTCGAATGTTGGTTCATTTAATGTTGTCCCAGAAGTCTCTGAGACTGTCTTCAATTCTTTTCATTCTTTTTTCTTTATTCGGCTTCGTGGCAGTTATTTCCACCATTTTATCTTCCAGCTCACTTATCTGTTCTTCTGCCTCAGATATTCTGCTATTGATTCCTTCTAGAGTATTTTTTTAACATCTTGATTGGAGTATAATTGCTTTACAATGCTGTGTTTTGTTAGTTTCTGGTATAACAAAGTGAATCAGCTATACATATACATATATCTCCATATCTCCTCCTTCTTTCATCTCCCTCTCACCCTCCCTATCCCACCCCTCTAATTTCAGTTATTGTGTTGTTCATCACTGTTTGTTTGCTGTTTAGTTCTTCTAGGTCCTTGTTCAACATTTCTTGTATTTTCTGTATTCTTTTTCGGAGGTTTGGGATCATCTTTACTATCATTACTCTGAATTCTTTTTCAGGTAGGTTGCCTTTTTCATCTTCATTTATTTGGTCTTATAGGTTTTTACATTGCTCCTTCGTCTGTAACATATTTTTTGTCGTTTCATTTTGTTTTTTTGATGTTTGGAGCCATATTCCTGTCTTACTGGTTGTTTGGCCTGAGGCGTCCAGCACTGAAGTTTGCAGGCAGTTGTGTAGAGCCGGGTCTTGGTGCCAAGATGAGGACATCTGGGAGGCCTCACTCCAATTAATATTCCCTGGGATCTGAGTTTCTCTGTTAGTCCAGCAGTTTGGACTCAGTGTTCCCACCACAGAAGCTCAGGCCCAAACCCTGGCCTGGGAATGAAGATCCCACAAGCCACACAGTGTGGCAAAAAAAAAAAGAAAAAAAAAAGGAGCAGTACAATAACAAAGAATAAAAAATAAAATAAAATTAGAAAGATAAGAAAACATATTTGGAAAAATAAAAATATAACAACTGCAACAAGATAAAACAAAACCACAACAGAGAAAGGAAAGAAGAAAAGAAAAAAAGGGAACAAGTCAAAAGGAACAGAACAATAATGAAGTATAAAGAATAAAATAGGGCTTCCCTGGTGGCGCAGTGGTTGAGAATCTGCCTGCCAATGCAGGGCACATGGGTTCGAGCCGTGGTTTGGGAAGATCCCACATGCTGCGGAGCAACTAGGCCCGTGAGCCACAACTACTGAGCCTGCGCGTCTGGAGCCTGTGCTCCACAACAAGAGAGGCTGTGATAGTGAGAGGCCCATGCACCGCGATGAAGAGTGGCCCCCGCTTGCCGCAACTAGAGAAAGCTCTCGCACAGAAACGAAGACCCAACACAGCCAAAAATAAATAAATAAATAAATAAATTTATTAAAAAAAAAAAGAATAAAATAAAATTAGAAAAAGAAAAGATTTATTAGAAAAAATAAAAATATAAATGAATCAACAACAACAACAACATATAACAGAACCCCAAGCTAAAGGAAGAAAAAGAAAAGAAAAGAAAAAAAAGAAAAGGCTAGAAAAGGCCTTGGCTATGGGGGGGCAGAGCTTAGGAGGTGGGTGGAACTTAGGCAGGGGTGGTATTTAGGGTGGGGCGGGGCCTGGGCTCAGGACCCACGCAGCCAGAAATGGCCTTGGGGTGGGGCCTAGGTGGGGTGACGTTCAAGTGTGGGGTGGGGCCTAGGCTATGACTCTGCAGAAGGAGAGAGGTAGCACACTCAGAGGGGGCTCCGGAAATGCAGTTCCAGAGTTTTGGAGGTAAGGCCCTGGGTGAGGGTGTGTGGGTGGGGATTAGGCTCAGTGTGGTTGAAGGTGGTCTCAGAGGGTGTCTCTGAGTGCTGCATGTAGTGGTAAGGCCCTTGGTGGGGTTGTAGGGGCAGGGCTTGGGCTTTGCAAGGCAGGAAGGAAGCTCCAAGAGAAGAGGATTAGTCCTGGGAACCCAACAGGTTCCCCAGTGCCCAAGTGGGCAGGGAAAGGGCTAGCTGTGCTCTCTTCCATTCCTCCACCCCCTCCCCAAAGGTCTCCCCTGCCCCTGTTACCACTGTACACCTAACAATGGCTGGATCCTGCCAGCTGTAGGAACTCCGCCCCACCTGCAGCTGCCCCTCAGGGGTGCAGGTCCTGTAGGTCTGGCCTTTACTTTTGCTGCGCTTTCTCTCCCTCCCACTACCTCAGGATGCACGCAACTGGAGGGGGCCTTGGTGGGCAGAGGATCAGGCCTGGGATCTCAGCAGGTTCCTGGGGGCCCAAGTGGGCAGGGATAACGTTGGCCATGCTCACTTTTGATCCTCTGCCTTCCCAATGGTCTCTCCTTTCCCCCTCAGGGCATGGGATCACTTCCCTTCCCCTAGCTGCCTCTCAGGGGCACCGGTCCAGTCCCACCTCCACTTCTCCTCCCCCCTCATTCCCCCCCACATCCTGCCCAGTTGCTGGGGGTTCCTCCCATCCCCTTAGGTGTCCATGGTCCCCCACCAGTGCCTAGCAGGTGCTCTTGTGTGTGGAGACGCAAATTCCATGTCCTCCTAGACTGCCATCTTGACTCCAGGAGGTTTCCCTTTTGTCCACGTCCTCTCCAGAATTATTGTTTATAGATTTTTTGATGATGGCCATCCTGATTGGTGTGAGGTGATATCTCATTGTAGTTTTGATGTACATTTCTCTAATAATTAGTGATGTTGAGCATCTTTTCATGTGCCTTGTGGCCATCTGCATGTTTTCTTTGGAGAAATGTCTATTTAGGTCTTTTGCCTATTTTTTATTGGGTTGCTTTTTTGATATTCAGCTGCATGAGCTGTTTGTTGATTTTAGAGACTAATCCATTGTCAGTCACATCATTTCCAAACCATGCTGTGGGTTGTTTTTTTGTTTTGTCTATGGTTTCTTTGCTGTGCAAAAGCTTTTGAATTTCATTAGGTCCCATTTGTTTATTTATATTTTTCCATTACCTTAGGAGACGGCTTGAAAACGTTACTTCTGCAATTTATGTCAAAAAGTTTGATTTATGTTTTCCTCTAAGAGTTTTATAGTATCAGGTCTTGCATTTAGGTCTTTAATCCATTTTGAGTTTATTTTTGTATGTGGTGTTAAAGAACGTTCTAATTTAATTTTTTTAACAGATAGCTGTCCAGTTTTCCCAGCACCATTTATTGACGAGACTGTCTTCCCTCTATCATATAGTCTTGCATCCTTTGTTATAGAATAATTGACCATAGGTAAATGGGTCTATTTCTGGGCTTTCTATCCTGTTTCATTGATCTATATTTCTGTTTTTATGCTACTACCATACTGTTTTGATGACTGTATCTTTGTAGTATAAAGTCAGGGAACCTGATTCCACCAGTTCCGTTTTTCTTTCTCAAGATTGCTTTGGCTATTCAGGGTCTTTTGCGTATCCATAAAATTTTAAGATTTTTTGTCCTAATTCTGTGAAAAATGTCATTGGTAATTTGATAGGAATTGCATTGAATCTGTACATGCCCTGGATTGTGATTTTGACGATATTGATTCTTCCAATCCAAGAACATGGTGTATCTTTCCATCTGTTTTTGCCATCTTCAATTTCTTTCATCAGGGTCTTAAAGTTTTTGGAGTATATATCTTTTGTATGCTTATGTAGGTTTATTCTTAGTTATTTTATTCTTTTGGATGTGATGGAAAATGGGATTGTTTCTCGAATTTCTCTTTCTGATATTTCATTGTTGGTACATAGGAATGCAACAGATTTCTGTGTGTTAATTTTGTATCCTGCTACTTTACCAAATTCACTGATGAGCTCTAGTAGTTTTCTGTTAGCATTCTTTAGGATTTTCAATGTATAGTATCATGCCATCTGCAAACAGTGACAGTTTTACATCTTCTTTTCCAATTTGGATTCCTTTTATTTATTTTTCTTCTCTGATTGCTGCAGCTAGAACTTCCAAAACTATGTTGAATAAAAGGGGTGAGAGTGGACATCCTTGTCTTGTTCCTGATTTTAGAGGAAATGCTTTCAGATTTTCACCATTGAGTATGATGTTAACTGTAGGTTTGTCATATATGGTCTTTACTATGTTGAAGTATGTTCCCTCTATGTCCAGTTTCTGGAGAGTTTTTGTCATAAGTGAACACTGAATTTTGTCTAAAGCTTTTTGGCATCTATTGAGATGGGTTTTTTCTTCAGTTTGTTGATGTGGTGTATCACAGTGATTTTTTGGGGATATTGAAAAATCCTTGTATCCCTGGGATAAATCTCACTTATACTGGTGTATGATCCTTTTAAAGTATTTTTGGATTTGGATTGCTAGTATTTTGTTGAAGATTTTTGAGTCTATGTTCATCAGTGATATTGGCCTGTAATTTTCTTTTTTTGTGGTATGGTTTTGGTATCAGGGTGATGGTGGCCTCATAGAAAGAGTCCTCTACAATTTTTGGGAAGAGTTTCAGAAGGATAGGTGTTAACATTTCTCTAAATGATAGAATTCGCCTGTGAAGCCATCTGGTCCTGGATTTTTGTTTGTTGGCAGTTTTTAATCACAGTTTCAATTTCATTACTTGTGATTGGTCTCTTCATATTTTCCATTTCTTCCTGGTTCAGTCTTAGAAGGTTATACCTTTCTAAGAATGTGTCCATTTCTTCCAGGTAGTCCATTTAATTGGCATATAGTTGCTCATAGTAGTCTCTTATGCTCCTTTGTATTTCTGTGATGGCAGTTGTAACTTTTCCTTTTACATTTCCAATTTTATTTTATTTAGAACAGAACGTTTTATTATTAAAATAAAAAGCTTTGTATAACAGCATAACAGATCAAAAACTCTATTTACATTTATTGATTCAAGGTCCAATTATGCACCAAACACTGCATGGGCTACAGGCTGCAGATGCAAAACAAAATGAACACACACACACTTAGATTCTACCTCTATTGAACAATTTGATTCATGCCAGAACAGGGGGAAGGAGAGACAACACATGGACTCTGCCCAGAAACTATACTGGCAGAGACGTCAAGTTAGCAAACTGTTGAAAGTCACCCTTCTCCAAAAAGGCACTTCTCAGTGTTATAAAAGGGCTTCATACCTGAATGTGAACCCTGTGCCTGGCTTACAATTTCTTCAAGAAAGTAAAAACTGCAAAGAATTCTAGCCGAATATAAGTATCAATTTTCCATGCAACATAAGCAAGAATTTATTTGAAATACCTTACATTATGAACTGAAATAAACTTGGCAAACTACAATTATTCTGAAGTTTTATTCCATGAATTCAAATCGACCTACTCCTGAAGCCTCCCCTTCCCAATTCCCCAGAATGGCTTTTCTACAATGATTTCAAGCATGGCACTGTCCGCGAACCTTTGGGTTGTGACCGTGTGGGCCAGATGCACTTGGTGGAAGAAATCAGCAACAACTAAGCTTCAACTGTGACAACTTGAATAATAAGCACAATATATGGAATATTCTCCTGAGAGGCCTCCACAGTCATATACTCCACTTGCCAACAATCACCTAATTTTTCCACATGGTTTTAAGACTTTTGTGCCTTGATTCTGTTAAAAATGTCAATGAACACTAAATCAGATCCAGTGTTTTCATGTAAGCAAGTTAGAGGGTTAGTCTCTGGAAACTGAGGGATGTAGTTAGTTAACACTACTACTGCGTTTCTAAGTGCTTGGTTTTATGGGTGGATTCCAGGGCTATGTCAACACCAATTAAATCAAACATGCTTTCATAAAATGGTCATTTAAAAAGGATTCCGAAACTAAAAGATGGAAGAGAACCACTGGAAATAAGAGGGGGATGGCATCGGATGAGGGGTGGGGGGGAAAGCAAAGGAGAAACTGCAGGAGGGCAGAGTACAGTTGGCACTACACCTCCATGATGTCCAGACATGCAGGCATGTCTAATGAGATTAACTTGATTTGCCTATAAGACAGACGATCATCAGAAATCTTAACTCGGGTTTCAATCACATGACAAAATTTAAAACTTTAAAACAAGGAAGATTTGTGAAGTGGAAGGCAGGTAGTGGATCTTCCAATTATTATACTTGCATTTCAAACTCCTGTTTTGACTTTTCAAGTAAGCATGCATGTTCCCAAAGCTGTGGTACTTGGCTAAGTACACAAGCACCCCACTCACATACCGCCTGTCTCTCTGCCAACAGAAGCTGCAGTTGCAGATCCCACTACAGAGAGGGCAGTGCCAGTTTGGGTCTAGCAGAGCCTCCCTGCCTTCTTCACTGTAACAGTTTGAAGGCAGGGCCCACAGAACTGGCTTTGAAAGCCCCAGCACTCTGGATTTCTGTAGTTTGTCTTGGTATCAATAGTTTTCTGGCAGCACTGATGATAAGTCAATCCCAATGAACAGTTATAGATCTTCTCTCGAGAGTTGTTGCAGATGTTGTCCAATTCTCCCTCCGTGATTTTGTCCACCAGGAGAATTATATGGGGAAGTGTCATGGATCCAGGGTGACAACTTCAGGGAATGTCATCTTCGTTCATGTAGCAGGCCATGAGCTTCCTCTTTCTCACCAACATGTACTTATCCTCCTCTTCCTCCTCCTCCTCCTCCTCTGTGGGCAGGGCACTGTGCAACCCAAGGACCTGAGACCTTGACCTGAAGGGAGGACGAGCTCTCTGCTCAGGGTTTCTCCTGCAGGTGACACCTGGGAATGTGTGCCTTCAGGGTGTCTTTGGATGTGAACTGGGGGCTGACAAGGAATGCCTTCCAGGGAAGGAGCCAAGGAAGCTTTCAAATTCTGACATTAGTTTTGCAAGCATTGCTTTGTTTTGCTTTATATTTAAAGCCCTTTTCTCCAAAAAATTCATGCCACTTTCATCTTCTGAATCAGAAGTGCAATCGGTCACAGGATTCTCTGAGGGTTCAGAGGGCGCTGCTCTCTTGTTGGCTGCTCCCCTAGTGTTTCAAGTTGGAAACTTCATGGCCACCCAGAGAGGTCTGGAACTTCTACACTGACTGCGGGTCCGACAGCCCACACAGTCTGCCTGCAGCCTCATTCCATCTTGTATCTCACTCTCTGAGAAACCATGAAAACGATTCATCATCAGTGTCGGCATGAAAAGTACTGGCCAGTTTGTTAGTGACATCTGGCCTTGGTTTCTGTAAAAGTCCACAATGGTCTAACACATCTTGCACTTCACTTTCTGAAAAGCCGCAGAAAGATTCATTATCAGAGTCCTCATAAAAAACATTTGCCATTCTTCACTGATACCTGACCTGAATTTAGGTTTTGTGTTTGGAAAATTGTCAGAAGCAAAGCTGTCACAACTGTTGTCAGAGGATGATGAGGTTTCCATGGAAATCAACTTCACATAGCTGCATTTCTTGACGTTCTTCTTTGCTCTGTGATACTTTCATGGCACATGGCGTTTGCCCAAGCTGGCGGCTGGTGCTGGGAGCAGGGAGAGCTGAGCAGCCATGCACCCTGTAGTCCCACCATGCAGGAGCCAGAGTCCGAGCCATGCTGGCCAGCAGGGCACGCAGAGCCCAGGCCGGAGGGGCGGGGCATGGCCCAAATTACCAATTTTATTTACTTGAGTCCTCTTCCTTTTTTTCTTGATGAGTCTGGCTAAAGGTTTATTAGTTTTCTTTATCTTCTCGAAGAACCAGCTTTTAGTTTCATTGATCTTTGCTATTCTTCAACTCTATTTCATTTATTTCTACTCTGATCTTTATGATTTCTTTCCTTCTGCTAAGCTGGGGTTTTGTTTGTTCTTCTTTCTCTAGTTGCTTTAGGTGTAAGGTTAGGTTGTTTATTTGTGATTTTTCTTGTTTCCTGAAATTTGTATTTCTATAAACTTCCCTCTTAGAACAGCTTTTGCCATGTCCCATAGGTTTTGGATCATCATGCTTTGGTTTTCATTTGTCTCTAGGTATTTTTTGGTTTCTTCTTTGATTTCTTCAGTGATCCACTGGTTATTTAGTGGCATATTGTTTAGCCTCCACGTGTTAGTCTTTTTACAATTTTTTCCTTGTAATTTATTTCTAATCTCATAGTGTTGTGCTTTGAAAAGATGTTTGATGTGATTTCTATTTTCTTAAATTTACCAAGGCTCACTTTGCAGCCCAGCAGGTGGTCAATCCTGGAGAATGTTCCATGTGCACTTAAGAAGAATGTGTATTCTGCTGCTTTTGGATAGAATGCTCTATAAATATCAGTTAAGTCCATTTGGTCTAATGTGTCATTTAAGGCCTGTGTTTCCTTATTGATTTTCTGTCTCAATGATCAGTCCATTGATGAATGTGAAGTGTTAAAGTCCCCCACTATTATTGTGTTACTGTCAATTTCTCCATTTATGGCTATTAGCATTTGCCTTATGTATTGAGGTGCTCCTATGTTGGGTGCATAAATATTTACAATTGTTATATCTTCTTCTTGCATTGACCCCTTGATCATTATGTAGTATCCTTCTTTGTCTCTTGTAATAGTCTTTATTTTAAAGTCTATTTTGCCTGATATGAGTATTGCTACTCCAGCTTTCTTTTGACTTCTATTTGCATGGAATATCTTTTTCCATCCCCTCACTTTCAGTCTGTATGTGTCCCTACATCTGAAGTGGGTCTCTTGTAGAGAGCATATGTACAGGTCTTGTTTTTGTATTCATTCAGACAGTCTGTGTCTTTTGGTTGGAGCATTTAATCCATTTACATTTAAGATAATTATCGATATGTATGCTCTTATTGCCATTTTGTTAATTGTTTTGGATTTGGTTTTGTAGGTCTTTTTTCTTCCCTTCCTCTTTTGTTCTCTTCTCTTGTGATTTGATGGCTAAAGTTAGTGTTGTGTTGGATTTCTTTTTCTTTTTTGTGTGTGTATCTACTGTAGATTTTTGGTTTGTGGTTACCATGAGGCTTTGATATAGCAGTCTATATATAAACAAGATTATTTTAAGTTGCTGGTCTTTTAATTTCAAATGCTTTCTCAATATCCTGTATTTTTGCTCTCCCCTTCTCACAAGTGTTGTTTTGGATATATTTGTGTGCAGATGATTTCCTACCTTTACTTTATGTTTGCCTTTACTGGTGAGCTTTTCCATTCCTAATTTTCTTATTTCTAGTAGTGGCCTTTTCTTTTTGCTTTAGAGAAGTTCCTTTACATTTGTTGCAAAGCTGGTCTGGTGGTGATGAATTCTCTTAGCTTTTGCTTGTCTGTAAAGCTTTTACTTTCTCCATCAAATCTGAATGAGAGTCTTGGTTGTAGGTTCTTCCCTTTCACCACTGTAAATGTATCATGCCACTCCCTTCTGGCTTGCAGAGTGTCTGCTGAGAAATCAGCTGATAACCTCATGGGGATTCCCTTGTATGTTATTTGTTACTTTTTCCTTGTTCCTTTTAATATTTTTTCTTTGTCTTTAATTTTTGACAGTTTGATTACTATGTGTCTAAAAGTGTTCCTCCTTGGGTTTATCCTGTTTGGACTCTCTGTGCTTCCTGGACTTGGGTGACTCTTTCCATTCCCATGTTAGGGAAGTTTTCAACTATAATCTCTTCAAATATTTTGTCAGGTCCTTTCTCTTTCTCTTCTCCTTTAGGGATCCCTATAACGCAAATGTTGGTGCATTTAATGTTGTCCCAGAGGTCTCTTAGATGGTCTTCATATCATTTCATTCTTTTTTCTTCATTCTGTCTGCAGCACTGATTTCCACCATTCTGTATTCCAGGTCATTTATGCATTCTTCTGCCTCAGTTATTGTGCTATTGAATCATTCTAGTGTATTTTTCATTTCAGTTATTGTATTGTTCATCTCTGTTTGTTTTTTAGTTCTCCTAGGTCTTTGTTAAACATTTCTTGTATCTTCTCAGTCTGTGCCTCCATTCTTTTTCCAAGATCTTGGATCATCTTCACTACCATTACTCCAAATTATTTTTCTTGTAGATTGGCCATCTCAGTTTTGCTTAGTTGTTCTGGGATTTTATCTTGTTCCTTCATCTGAGATATATTCCTCTGCTGTCTCAACATTTTTCTAAAATTTATATTGGAATAGAGTTGCCTTACAATATTGTGTTAGTTTCTAGTGTATACCAAAGTGAATCAGCTGTACGTATACATATGTCTCCTCTTTGTTGGATTTCCTTCCCATTTAGGTCACAACAGAGCACTGAGTAGAGTTACCTGTGCTATACAGTAGGTTCTCATTAGTTATCTGTTTTATACATAGTATCAGTAGTGTATATATGTCAATCCCAATCTCCCAATTCATTTCACCCCTCCCTTCCCCCTTGGTATCTATATGTTTGTTCTCTACGTCTGTGTCTCTATTTATGCATTCTAAATAAGATTGTCTATACCAAATTTTTAGATTCCACATGTATGCGTTAATGTATGATATTTGTTTTTCTCTTTCTGACTTACTTCTCTCTGTATGACAGTCTCTAGGTCCATCCACATCTCTACAAATGACCCAATTTCATTCCTTTTTATGGCTGAGTAATATTAAATTGTATATATGTACCACATCTTCTTTATCCATTCTTCTGTTTATGGATAGTTAGGTTTTTTCCATGTCCTCGCTATTGTAAATAGTGCTGCAATGAACATTGGAGTGCATGTGTCTTTGTGAATTATGGCTTTCTCTGAGTATATGCTCAGTAGTTGGATTGCTGGGTCACATGGTACTCTTATTTTTAATTTTTTAAGGAACCTCCATATTGTTCTCCACAGTGGTTGTATCAATTTACATTCCCACCAACATTGCAACATTTTCTCCACACACACTCCAGCATTTATTGTTTGTAGATTATGTGATGATGGCCATTCTCATTGGTATGAGGTGATATCTCACTGTAGTTTTGATTTCCATTTCTGTAATAATTAGTGATGTTGAGCATTTTTTTCAAGTGTTTGTTAGCCATCTGTATGTCTTCTTTGGAGAAATGTCTATTTAGGTCTTCTGTGAAGTTTTTGATTCGGTTGTATGTTTTTTTGGATATTGAGCTAAATGAGCTGTTTGTATATTTTGGAAATTCACCCTTTGTCAGTTGCTTCATTTGCAAATATTTTCTCCCTTTCTGAGGGTTGTCTTTTCATCTTGTTTATGGCTTCCTTTGCTGTGCAAAAACTTTTAAATTTCATTAGGCCCCATTTGTTTATTTTTGTTTTTATTTCCATTACTCTAGGAGGTGGGTCAAAATAGATCTTGCTGTAATTTATGTCATAGAGTGTTCTGCCTGTTTTCCTCTAAGAGTTTTATAGTGTCTGGCCTTACATTTAGATCTTTAATCCATTTTGAGTTTATTTTTCTGTATAGTGTTAGGGAGTGTTCTAATTTCATTCTTTTACATGTAGCTGTCTAATTTTCCCAGCACCACTTATTGAAGAGGCTGCCTTTGCTCCATTGTGTATTCTGGCCTCCTTTGCCATAGATTAGGTGACCATAGTGGCATGGGTTTATTTCTGGGCTTTCTACCCTATTCCATTGATCTATATTTCTGTTTTCATGCCAGTACCATTCTGTCTTGATTGCTGTAGGCCTATAATATAGTCTAATGTTGGGGAGCCTGATTCCTCCAACTCCATTTTTTTTCTCAAGATTGCTTTTGCTCTTTGAGGTCTTTTGTGTTTCCATACAAATTGTAAAATATTTTTGTTCTAATGCTGTGAAAAATGCCATTGGTAACTTGATAAGGATTTCATTGAATCTGTAGATTGCTTTGGGTAGTATAGTCATTTTCACAATATTGATTCTTCCAATCCAAGAACATGGTATATTTCTCCATCTGTTTGTGCCATCTTTGACTTCTTTCATCAGTATGTGATAGTTTTCTGCATACACGTCTTTTGGCTCCTTATGTAGGTCTATCCCTAGGTATTTTATTCTTTTTGTTGCAATGGTAAATGGGATTGTTTTCTTAATTTCTCTTTCTGATCTTTCCTTGTTAGTGTATAGGTATGCAAGAGATTTCTGTGTATTAATTTTCTATCCTACAACTTTGCCAAATTCATTGATGAGCTCTAGTAGTTTTCCGGTAGCATCTTTAGGATTTTTTATGTATAGTATAATGTCATCTGCAAACAGTGACAGTTTTATTTCTTCTTTTCCAATTTGGATTCCTTTTATTTCTTTTTCTTCTCTGTTTGCTATGGCTAGTACTTCCAAAACTATGTTGAATAAAAATGGTGAAAGTGGACATCCTTCTGTTGTTCCTGATGTTAGAGGAAATGCTTTCAGTTTTTCACCATTGAGAATGATGTTTGCTGTGGATTTGTCATATATGGCTTTTATTATGTTGAGGTAGGTTCCCTCTATGTCTGCTTTCTGGAAAGTTTTCAAAAAAATTCGTGTTGAATTTTGTCAAAAGCTTTTGCTGCATCTGTTGAGATGATCATATGGTTGTTATTCTTCAATTTATTAATATGGTGTTTCACTTGATTGATTTGTGTATATTGAAGAATCCTTGCATCCCTGGGATAAATCCCACTTCATCATTGTTTATAATCCTTTTACAGTGTTGTTGGATTCAGTTTGCTAGTATTTTGTTGAGAATTTTTACATCTATGTTCATCAGTGATATTGGTGTGTAATTTTCTTTTTTATGTAATATCTTTGTCTGGTTTTGGTATCAGGATGATGGTGACCTCACAGAACGAGTTTGGGAGTGTTCCTTCCTCTGCAAAATTTTGGATGAGTTTGAGAAGAATAGGTGTTAACTCCTCTCTAAATGTTTGATAGAATTCACCTGTGAGGCCATCTGGTCCTGGACTTTTGTTTGTTGGAAGATTTTTAATCACAGTTTCAATTTCATTACTTGTGATTCGTCTGTTCATATTTTCTATTTCTTCCTGGTTCAGTCTTGGAAGGTTGTAGCTTTCTAAAAGTTTGTCCATTTCTTCCAGGTTGTCCATTTTATTGGCATATAGTTGCTTGTAATAGTCTCTCATGACCCTTTGTATTTCTGCAGTGTCAGTGTTAACTTCTCCTTTTTTTTTTCTAATTTTATTGATTTGATTCCTCTCCTATTTTTCTTGATGAGTCTGGCTAAAGGTTTATCAATTTTGTTTACCTTCTCAAAGAAGCAGCTTTTAGTTTCATTGATTTTTGCTCTTGTTTTCTTTGTTTCTATTTAATTTATTTCTGCTCTGAGTTTTATGATTTCTTTCCTTCTACCTACTTTGGATTTTGTTTGTTCTTTCTCTAGTTGCTTTAGGTGTAAGGTTAGGTTGTATATTTGAGATTTTTCTTGTTTATTCGTGTAGGATTATATTGCTATAAACTTCCCTCTTAGAACTGCTTTTGCTTCATTCTATATGTTTTGGGTCATTGTGTTTTCATTATCATTTTTCTGCAGGTATTTTTTAATTTCTTTGTTGATTTCTTCAGTGATCTCTTGGATTTTTAGTAGCATATTGTTTAGCCTTCATGTGTTTGTGGTTTTTACAGTTTTTTTCCTGTCACTGATTTCTAATCTCGAAGTGTTGTGGTTGGAAAATATGCTTGATACGATTTCAGTTTTCTTAAATTTACTGAGGCTTGATTTGTGACCCAAGATGTGATCTATCCTGCAGAATGTTCTGTGTGCACTTGAGAAGAAAGTGCATTCTGCTGCTTTCAGATAGAATGTCCTATAAATATCAATTAAGTCTATCTGGTCTAATGTGTCAGTTAAACCTTGTGTTTCCTTATTAATTTTCTGTCTGGTTGATCCATCCATCAGTGAAAGTGGAGTGTTAAAGTCCCCCACTATTATTGTGTTACTGTCAATTTCTCCATTTTTGGCTGTTAGCATTTGCCTTATGTATTGAGGTGCTCCTATGTTGGGTTCATAAATATTTACAATTGTTATATCTTCTTCTTGGATTGATCCCTTGATCATTATGCAGTGTCCTTCCTTGTCTCTTGTAATATTCTTTGTTTAAAGTCAATTTTATCTGATATGAGTATTGCTACTCCAGCTTTCTTTTGATTTCCATTTGCATGGAATATCTTTTTCCATTCCCTCACTTTCAGTCTGTATGTGTCCCTGGGTCTAAAGTGGGTGTCTTGTAGACAACATCTATACTGTTGTTGTTTCTGTATCCATTCAGCCAGTCTGTGTCTTTTGGTTGGAGCAGTTAAATCATTTACCTTTAAGGTAATTATCAATATATATATTCTTATTACCATTTTCTTAAATGTTTTTTGTTTGTGTTTGTAGGTCTTTTTCTTCTCTTGTGTTTCCTGCCTAAAGAAGTTCTTTTAGAATTTGTTGCTAAGCTGATCTGGTGGTGCTGAATTCTCTTAGCTTTTGCTTGTCTGTGAAGCTTTTGATTTCTCTGTCAAATCTGAATCAGAGCTTTGTTGGGTAGAGTAATTTTGGTTGTAGATTTTTCCCTTTCATCACTTTAAATATATCCTGCCATTACCTTCTGGCATGCAGAGTTTCTGTTGAAAGATCAGCTGATAACATTATGGGGATTCCTTGTATATAATTTGTTGCTTTTCCCTTGCAGCTTTTAATATTTTTTCCTTATATTTAATTTTTGACAGTTTGATTAATTGTGTCTTGGCCTGTTCTTCCTTGGGTTTATCCTGTATGGGACTCTCTGTGCTTCCTGGACTTGGTTGACTATTTCCTTTCCCATGTTAGGGATGTTTTCAACTATAATCTCTTCAAATATTTTCTCAGACCCTTTCTCTTTCTCTTCTTCTTCTGGGACCCCTGTAGTTTGAACGTTGGTGCATTTAATGTTGTCCCAGAAGTCGAGAGTGTCTTCAAGTCTTTTGATTCCTTTCTCTTTATTCTGATCTGTGACGGTTATTTTCACCATTCTGTCTTTCAGTTCACTTATCTGTTCTTCTGCCTCAGTTATTCTGTTATTGATTCTTCTAGTGTATTTTTAATTTCAGTTATTGTGTTGTTCATCACTGTTTGTTTTTTCTTTAGTTCTTCTAGGTTTTTGTTAAACATTTCTTGTATTTTTTGCATTCTATTTCTGAGATTTTGGATCATCTTTACTATCATTACTCTGAATTCTTTTTCAGGTAGATTGCCAGTTTTCTCTTCATTCATTTTGCCTTGTGGGTTTTTACCTTGCTCCTTCATCTGCAACATATTTCTCTGTCTTCTTTATCTTCTCTGACCTCATCCTGGCGTCTCCTTTCCACAGGTTGCAGGTTCGTAGTTCCTCTTGTTTCTGGCGTCTGTCCCCAGTGGGTGAGGTTGGTCCAGTAGGCTTCCACGTGGGAGGGACTGGTGCCTGGGTTTTCGCTAGTGGTACTGGATCTCTTCCCTTTGATGGGCAAGGCACATCAGGTGGTGTGTTTTGTGGTGTCTATGGGCTTAGTACGACTTTAGGCAGCCTGTCTTCTGACAGGTGGGTTTGTGTTCCTGTCTTGCTTGTTGTTTGACATGGGGCATTCAGCACTGAATGGGTGCTGAATGGGTGGAGCTGGGTCTTGGAGTTAAGATGGAGACCTCTGGGAGATTTCTTGCCAATTACTATTCCCTGGGACCAGGAGTTCTCTGGTGTTACAGCATCCTGGTCTTGGCGCTCCCACCCCAGAGGCTCAGGCCTGACCCCTGTACCAAGATGCCCCAAGCCACCAGCTTGGCAAAAATGGAAAAAAGAGACCAGATAAAAAGAAAAAAATGGTGGAAGAAAACAAAGGAAAACAAACATACATACAAAACTCAAGACAAAATAGCAAAGATGAAAACAAGCAAACAGTAACAGCAACAATTAAAAACAAACAAACAAAATCACAGAGAAATAGTAAAAGCAAAACCAAACAAACAAAAACTACAAGAAACAAAGAAACACACACACATGCACAATAAGAAATGAAAACAAAAACAGAGAAAACAAACAAAAGAACACCAAACAGAAGAATCCCAAAATGAAATCAAATAAAAACAAAACTAACGAAAAGAAAAAATAAAAAGCAAAACAAAAGCAGAAAGCAAAGTGAAGGAAAAGCAAAGAAAACAAAACAAACACACAAAAATGATAAAAAGAATAAAAGATTTAAAAAAGATAAGATCAAGTAGAACACAGGAAAAAAGATTAAAGAAATAGAACAAAAGAAAGAAAAAAACACAGAACTGCAAAAAAGTAACTTAGAAATAGAAATATTAAAAAATAAATAGTATATTAAAAACACTTAAAAATTAAAAACTAAATAAAAATAAAAACAAATAATAATTAAAAAACAACAGAACAAAACAAAACACAAAAAATAGTAATAATCATATTTTCAAGGGGTCTCAGCTGTCAGTGTCCTTGCCCCCACCATGAGTTACAGCCAACCTCTGCCTCCCTAGTAAGCCCTCCAAAACCTCTAAGTCTCTGGTTCTGCTGTGGGCACTGTGGGGCAGCTCAGACTCTGACCTGGCCCAACTCCTATGTGTACTAGTCCTCAAGGTCCAAAGCTACTAGAGTTAGACTGGTTTCAGTTTTGGGAACACTCATTGTCCATTCAGATATTCCATAGATGCAGAGTTTACCGAGCTGATTGTGGGGATTTAATCTTCAGTTTGTGCAGCTGCATGAAAAGACTTTTGTTCTTCTTCCTTAGTCACCCTGCCTCTGAGGCTCAGCTGTGGTTTTAGCCCCACCTCTGTGTGTGGGTCACCCACAGTAGTCTGCTCCCAAGGCTACTCTGGAGCACTTGATTCTGCCCTGGTGAGGACATGGCATGTGGTTGGTATGACTGCCTGGTTTGTGGGGGCCCCGTTAGTGACAGGCGTGTGGGAAAGCTGGTGGCCATGGGTGTGAGAGATCTGGCCCTAGTGGAAGCTTTTCCTAGCACCTGTTGGCCGGTGTAAGAAGGTCAGCCCCGGTAGTGGCTTTTCTTAGTGCCTGGTGGTGGGTGCAAGAAGGCCAACACTGTTGGGGCCCTTTCCTAGCACCTGGAGAGGCAGAGGGCCAGTGAGTGGGGAGAGACAGGTTGCAATGGCAGCTCCACCCCCTGTGCATCACTCAACAGTGGCACCTTGCTTCTATGGTAGTCTGGATTTCCTCCAAAAGCATTCTTGACTGCGTATTTCCTCCCTCCTGTCCCCTCAGGCTGTCTCCTCTCAGCCAACTCTGGCTGTCTCATCTTGTCTAGCTTTCTGTGATTGTGGTTCCTGTCCCTCAGGCTGCAAGGTTGTTGTTCTTGCTTCTGCTGTTTACCTGCTGGTGGATGAGGCTGTTTAAAAGGTTTGTGCAGGCTTCCTGTTGGGAGGACTTGGTCCCTGCCCGCTGGTGTGTGGAGCTGGATCTTGTCCCTATGTTGGGCAGGGCTATGCTCAGGAAGACTTTAAGCAACCTGTCTGCTGATGGGTGAGGCTATGTTTCCGCCCTGTTAGTTGTTTGGCCTTGAGGCATCCCAGAACTGGAGCCTACAGGCTGTTGGGTGGGGCTAGGACTTGGAGGGTAAATGGCATCCTCCAGGAGGGCTCACACCAATGAGTATTCACCAGAGCTGCTGCTGCCAGTGTCTTTGTCCCTGCAGTGAGCCACAGCTGCCTCCCACTTCCACATGAGACCCTCCAATACTAGCAGGTAGGTCTGGCCCAGTCTCTTATGAGGTCACTGCTTTTTTCCCTGGGTCCTCGTGCACACTAGACCTTAAGTGCACCCTCCAAGAGTGGAATTTCTGTTTCCCTGAGTCCTGTGGAATTCCTGCAATTCCCCACTGGCCTTCAAACCCAGATTCTCTGGGTGATCCTCCTCCCATTGCCAGACCCCCAGGCTGGGTAGCCTGATGTGGGGCTCAGGGCTTTCACTGTTGTGGGAGATCTTCTGTGGTATAATTATTTTCCAGATTGTGGGTCACCCATCCAGAGGGTATGGAATTTGATTTTATTGTGATTGTGCCCTTCCTACCATCTTGTTGTGGCTTCTCCTTTGTCTTTGGGTGTAGGGTATCTTTTTTGGTAGGTTCTAGCATATTTTTTATCAATGGTTGTTCAGTAGTTAGTTGTGATTTCAGTGTTTCTGTAAGAAGAGCTGAGCTCACGTCCTTCTACTGTACTATCTTGCTGGCCAGTATTATTCTTTAAATAATTTTTAAAATTAATGTTTTTATTTCCTTCATTCTGTCTTAAGGACATGGCAAACCTGAATAACGTGTGTATTAGTCTGCTACCGCTGCCACAGAGAATTACCCCAGACTGGGTGGCTTAAACAACAAAAATTTTTGCCCACAGTTCTGAAGGCCAGAAGTCCGTGATCTTGGCCTTGGCAGACGTAGTTTCTTCTGAGGCCCCTCTCCTTGGCTTGTAGATGGTCATGTTCTCCAGTGAGTCTTCATGTGATGCTCCTTCTGTGAATCTGTGTCTTAATCTCTTCATATAAGGACACCAGTCCAGTGGATTAGGGCCCACCCATATGACCTCATTTACTTTAATTACTTCTGTAAAGGACCTATTTACAAATACAGTCACATTCTGAGGTTCTGGGGGTTAAAACTTCAACAGAATTCTAGAATTTGGGGAGGACACAATTCAGGTATAATAACACATGAAATGAAAAACATTTATATTTTTAAATCATAATGACTCTGAAGTACCAGGTTATCTCACTCAATACTAAGAAAATATCCTGTTAGCGAAATCATTTATTTTCATCCTTCTTCTCACACTATTCTTTTCAGTCTTTGAAAAACAACACATAGTCTGTACAGAGAGAGGCAAATATCATTACTGGGAAGTTTAGAGTAAATTTAAAAGAAAATTATGACATAAGGAAAAAGAGATTAAAATTCTATGTTACACTTTCCCTTGAATCTCAATAAGTAAAGCACCTAAAGATTTTTGTCCTTTCAAAGGAGGGTATACCCTGTGACCACTTCCTTTTCTCCTGTCTTTACTCCCAGCCTTAAGTTCATGTTCTTTGCCCACCAGTTCCTCTTTCAAGCCTCTCTGCTCTTATCTCAAGCTCCTTTGTGTGGCAAAATTCCACTTTATCCCACAAGGGTGGACCCACAACACTCATTCTGCCACAATGGCCCTTGAGTCACACAGATCCAGAAGCAGCACAAGACTCCAGCCATCAGTCTCTAAGCTTTGCAGAAAACTGAGGTAGAGGGGGGATAGTCAGTTGAGGATGGTTGTGAGAAAGGGATTTGTTCAGTCCCATGTTCAAAGACAGACACTGGTTCTGAAATCTAAATGTCCTTTTGTCTGCCAGTGTGCTACTCTCAGTGTGTCTATTCTCCCAAAAGAGAGATATCCATTTATTTTTACCCTGGAAGTAGGATGGAAAACCCTTAAGATGAGATTAGCAATGCCTCTCCCACTATTAATGTTTTTTTGTTTCCTTGCATCTTTTGGGAGGTGGGGGTGGCAAGGAGAGGGTAACAAGGGAGGTGACAGGGTAGGAAGAACAGTGTTCAGGAATTCAAGTCTTGGGACTTCCCTGGTGGCACAGTGGTTAAGAATCCACCTGCAAATTCAGGGGCACAGGTTTGATCCCTGGTCTGGGAAGATCCCACATGCTGCGGAGCAACTAAGCTGGTGCACCACAACTACTAAGCCTGCACACTACAACTACTGAAGCCTGTGCACCCTATAGCCTGTGTGCTGCAAATACTGAGCCCATGCACCACAACTACTGAAGCCCATTCACCTAGAGCCTGTGCTCAGCAACAAAAGAAGCCACTGCAATGAGAAGCCTGTGCACCGCAATGAAGAGTAGCCCCTGCTCACCCTAACTAGAGAAAGCCTGCGTGCAACAATGAAGACCCAACACAACCAAAAATTTTTAAAAAAGGAATTCAAGTCTTGGGCTGCTATCTCTGTGGCTCTGGGATTTTGTTTCAATTACACTGTTAGTATTCAGAGTCTTTCTCTGATAGAAGGCAAGCAGTTTGAATATGTTACTTCTGTCTACTTAAATGTAAGTTTCATGTAGTTTATGATGACTAATCCTATGCAGTACTTCATGGTCTGTAAACCCTGTTTTAGGATACATTTAAAATATTCAAGGGATTAAGGGTATCTTTTTTTAAGCCAGTCACATCTCATCTTTTCACCATCTATTTAGTGAAGAGTTACCGCATTTCAGGATAGAACATATTTAAATATCAAATAAGGGAATATATTGTTAAAAGTGCAATCTATATAAATGTCTTGAGTAAAATTTAATAATAACCTCCTAATTATAGCCTATGATTATTAACTTCCAATGAGAAAATATAAGTTCTAATGACAGGAAGCATTATCAAAGAAACAGAAATATTTCATAATAAATGGTCCAACCTATCATGTATCTATAACAATTCTAATTTGTACATACCTAATAACTTGACCTCAAGCTACAAGGCAAAATTTGACAGAACTAAAGGGGGAAATGCATATCAAAATTCACAATGTAGATTTTAGTACACTGCTCCTAGTCCCTGATGGAATAAGAAGGGGAAAAAAATGAGTCAGAATATAGAAGATAATTTTTTAAGGGTAAAATTATTACTAGTCAGGATCATGGCCAAGTTTGGGGGTACAAAGGAGACTTTCAGGATTCTAGTAAATATTATATGTGTAGACATGGGTGGTGGTTACAGGAGTGTGTTCACTTTGTGACAGTTCATTGATCTGTATCCTTACAATTGGTGCTTTTTTATGGATGTTCTACTTCAATTAAAAAATTAATTTTTTTAAAAAGAAAGACTTTACCTCCAATAATCCCCTTTGCTTACTTAAATTTGCTTACACAAATACAAATATTTTTGTTTTCTTTTATCATATATAGGAAGAAAGTAACATTCATTGAATGTACACTGTACACCTGGCAGCATAAGCTTGGTCTTGTTTTCCTCTGGCCAAAGACATTTGGATTCAAAACATGAGATTTGAAAAGGAAGAAAATCCTTACCTGTCAATTTTCTCCTCCCCACATTTCAGTTGTGAAAAATAATTTGGAGGAAAAAAATGTCACTGAGTAAGTAACATATTTTTTCATGGACAAATAGAAAATTCAGAATAGAGAAATCACAATGTCAAAAGCTTTGGTAAGAATAAAAATGTAATGTTCATTAGTCTGTAGAAGAATCAAAATTAAATATTGTTAATTCAGATTTCAATAACAGTGACAATAGTAACAATAATAGCCAAATTTTTTAACATTTACCATATGTCATGTACTCTATTAATTATCTGTAGCAGGTTAAAACAGCACACATAGATTATCTCAGTTTCTGGGGTAGGTCAGAGTTTGGGCATGGTTTATTCAGGTTTTTTGCTTCAAGGACTCCAAGAGCTGTAATCATGGTGTCAACCAGGGCTGTGGTCTCATTTGAGGATTAATTCGGCAAGGATTTGATTCCAAGTTCATGTATTTGTTGGCATCATTCAGTTCCCTGTAGGCTGACAAATCGAGGGCCTCAGTTTCTTGCTGGCTATTGACCAGAGATCACCTTCAGTTCCTTGCTATGTGGGACTTTCCAATATGGCCACTTGCTTCTTCAAAGCTGGGAAGGGAGAGTGTCCTCTCAAGATGATGTTACAACCTCATATAATATAATCATATACATGTAATCACCCTCTCATCATCTTTGCTATACTCAACCAGAAGCAAGTCACAGGTCCTACCAACACTGAAGGGTAGGGTACCATAGAAGGTCATGAATAGCTTTGTGGAGATTATGGGGTCTATCTTAGAGTCTGTCCTCCACATGTACAATTCACATGGGTTATCTCATTTATTCTTCACAATAGCTCTATGATGTAAGTACCATAAATGCCTTTATTTTACAGATGAGGAAACTCTGGCCCAGAGTTAAATAATTTGTCCATCTATATGTGTTGAAGTTGTGAGTCAAGTTGAGGCATCTAGAAATTTAGGTTATTTGCCTTTACTGGGTTAAGTCTTATTATTTCATAATTAACGAAAATTTCATAATAAAGTATATTACAAAAGGGGAAAATCTTTTCAACTACTTTAGAAAGAATACATTTTTTAACATCTTTATTGGAGTATAATTGCTTTACAATGGTGTGTTAATTTCTGCTTTATAACAAAGTAAATCAGCTATACGTATACATATATCCTTATATCCCCTCCCTCTTGTGTCTCCCTCCCACCCTCCCTATCCCACTCCTCTAGGTGGTCACAAAGCACCGAGCTGATCTCCATGTGCTGTTGCGGCTGCTTCCCACTAGCTATCTATTTTATATTTGGTAGTGTTTATATGTCAGTACTACTCTCTCACTTCATCCCAGCTTACCCTTCCCCCTTCCTGTGTCCTTAAGACTCTGTACCCTCAATGCAGGGGGCATGGGTTTGATCCCTGGTTGGGAAACTAAGATCCCACATGATGCATGGTGTGGCCAAAAAAAATAAAAGAAAAAGAAACTTGAGAAAGAATACATTTTTAATAGATCATTAATGTACTTAACTCAAACAAGAAGTAAGTATATTACTTACTACTCAAACAAGGAGTAAATTCCCTCTCAAGATTAAAAAAAATTGAGCCTGAAATTATTTTTTTGTCAGTTTATTCGTATTAAATTAATGAAAAATAGAGATTTCTAGTATTTTATTCACATATTCATGTTGGTTACAGGACTGTGCATTTTAGTGATACAGTTTTTTAATCATTTATTTATTTATTTATGGCTGTGTTGGGTCTTCGTTTCTGTGCGAGGGCTTTCTCTAGTTGCGGCGAGTGGGGGGCCACTCTTCATCGCGGTGCGTGGGCCTCTCACTATCACGGCCTCTCTTGTTGCAGAGCACAGGCTCCAGATGCGCAGGTTCAGTAGTTGTGGCGCACGGGCTTAGCTGCTCCGTGGCATGTGGGATCCTCCCAGACCAGGGTTCGAACCCGTGTCCCCTGCATTGACAGGCAGACTCTCAACCACTGCGCCACCAGGGAAGCCCTGAATTTTTTTTTATCACATTTCTAAAGGAAAGTGAGAGAGAGAGAGAGAGAGAGAAATAGATGACCTGATCCTAAGCATTTCATTACTAACTGGGTTAGATTTAAATCATGTAATGGCACACTTAGGTAACTGTAGTCGTGAGGAGTGAATTCCTTGTGAATTCTTCTCATTTTATCCATTTGAGTTCTATGAAATATAAAATAAGTGTCAGAAAGTAAGGTCTTAGTAGACTAAATAACACATTTTGGAAAACACTCACCAAGATACAGCACTCATTAGTAGATATTCTGCAGTATTTTTCCCAAATAACTCAGCAGAGAGTGATGACCAATAACTCTAATTCTAGCTTTCACTGAGAGTGTCAGTGGTACTCAGACCATGGGAAACATATATGTTGACAGGGCAGTGAAGGATTGCCTAATTAAATATTTGCAAGTAAATATTTCAGAAATAAATAGCATTACAAAAAAATCAGCATTATGCCAAGCAGTGAGTAATAAATTATGTATCATGGAAATGAAAGTTTGAATTGGTTGAGCAATTTGCTCAAGTGTACACAGCAAGTAAAAAATAGCCAGGATTTAAACCCTGGCAATTTGACCCAGTAAAACCTTCATCCAGTGTTTCTCAACCCTGGCGCTCATTAAAGCTTTGAACAAATATAAATATTTTGGCCACATATAAGACTAATTAAATTACAATCCCAGGGCTTGGAACTCAGGTATTTATACATTTTTAAAAGTACTCCAGGGATTCTAATGTATAACAAGGGTTGAAAAGCAGGGCTTTTTTCAATACATTGTCTTGCTCATATATCACTAAATTTTAGTACTCCATCAATTCTCTTAGCTATATTTACTTTTCTCCTGTTTTTATTGTTTGTTTTTGTTTTTTAGATTTCATAATTAAGAGGACATAAATATTATGTATTTGGGAAACATATTCAGAATAAGCTTCAGACACAAATTCTCATGGAAACCTATCAAACATAAACAAGTAACAGAATGTGCATTTTCCTTTTTAAAGCAGTATCTTTTTAGTTTTGATTAATTTTGTTTCATCTCCTCTGTGTTACTTAAAGGAAAGATTTCATTTCTCCTGGGATCTTAATTCAAGCCAGTAAACATGGATATTTTCTTTTCTTTTCTTTTTTTAGATTAGAGTGTTTTTTTTAAATAGATCTTTCTTTCCAGCCTTTATTGTTTCTAGATTTTTTTTTTTAATTTTTATTTATTTATTTATTTTAGGCTGTGTTGGGTCTTTTGTTGCTGCATGCAGGCTTTCTCTACTTGTGGCTAGCGGGGGCTACTCTTCATTGTGGTGCTCGGGCTTCTCATTGTGGTGGCTTCTCTTGTTGCAGAGCATGGGCTCTAGGTGCATGGGCTTCAGCAGTTGTGGCTCATTGGCTCAGTAGTTGTGGCTCACAGGCTTAGTTGCTTCATGGCATGGAGGATCTTCCCGGGCCAGGGTTCAAACCCGTGTCCCCTGCATTGGCAGGCGGATTCTTAACCACTGTGCCATGAAGGAAACCCTCTAGATTTTTTGATAATGGCCATTCTGACCGACGTGAGGTAATACCTCATTGTAGTTTTGATTTGCATTTCTCTAATAATTAGTGATGTTGAGCATCTTTTCATGTGCTTCTTGGTCACCTGTATGTCTTCCTTGGTGAAATGTCTATTTAGGTCTTAACATGGATATTTTCTAACCCCAGTGCTCATGTGCTTTAATAATTGTTCTAATGCTTCACAAAACAGAGATTTAAACTGTTCAAATCACTTTGGATTAAGTTCAAACTAATCGTTGTTCAAATGTCAGCACAAGCTGCAATTTTAAGGGCATCTATAGGTGGTTCATTTACCTGATTTCTGAGCCATAAAAGTTTTTTCCTGGCCTTCTGATAAGAGTTTCACATTGATATTACTCAAGAAAATTCTAGGCTTAGAACATTGAAATAGTGAATTTCTGTCACTGGTTTTGAAGAAACTAAGAACAAAATTTTCCTTAAGTAGTTAACTCCAGATACAAGTTAACTAAAATATATGTACCAGGTACTATGCTAGGTACTTTTATTATCTTATTTATTTCTCACAAATATTTTATTCCTATTTTCCAAAAGCTATTGTTTCCCATTTCATAGGTGAGAAAACATAGGTCTCCTAGCTAGTGAGTGACAACTCAGATACATCTAGACTGAGATATTTGGAATATCAGACTATGCTTTTAAAAATATATTTTCATATCCGTATTTTAAAATGTGTTTTCAGTCAAAATATTTTTTATGAGGTACACAGCCAAAGAAGAATACTTTTATTATGTAAAGCAAAAATGAAGACTGTAGGTTAAGAAAATACATTTTGGGAATTGTAACTATACTGACACACTCCATGAAGAATGTTCTCCTCCATCCTTAAAATCTCTGAGATATAATCAAAAAAGAATCTGAGAACAAGAGCAAAAAGTCTGGAAGAGTCTGCTTGAGGAAATACAATTTGAAAAGTTCAAGAGAAGTAAGAATATAAATGTGGAATTTCTTATATTCGGGCATTGCCATGATTTAAATAATTACTTATGATAACATGAAAATTATCCCACAATACTAAATTTGGCCATGATTGAGTCTTATTGATTATGACTCTTATTACAAGGATGTGAAATTATACAGAGTAGAACTGAGTTATTCTGAAATCACTCTCTAATAGAAAACTTTAAAATCTTTAAAAATGGATTTGGATCTTAATGCTCTATATGAAAGGGAAGAGATACCTCATTCTATGATAATTTTCCCATAGTTTGAAAGTTTTGTGCAGAATATGACTGAAATGTAGGGCAGTAATTTTATGCTATCATTAAGGCAAATTTAGTTAACTAGGAGCTATTTGCAGTTAACAGAGTGTGATTTTCACATTACAATCCAAGAGTATGGAGAAAGAAAAAGAAGTGATGTCAAGTTTGGTATAATTTGCCCAAGTGTTTGTTAATGCACAGGAGAAATGCAATCAGTGAAAACTGCATTATTTTCAAAGTTTTTAAAAGCTGAGGAGAAAATAAGATTAATCTATGTGAATACCAATTAAACCCCAATAAAGAAAATAGTTCTAACTGCATTAAAACCAACCTCAGCCCTGGGATCTGATCATGTCTTTACTATCCAAATCTTACAACCTGTCTTCTCAGTATTGTTGAGAAACTGGAGAGATCATTTTGCTTCAAATTTGAATATTAGATTTTAATGTTGATAATGACAGTTAATTGCAATATCTAAATGGTAGTCATTTAGTTTTTTTATGTATAATTTTTGTTAAAAGCCTGGTCTCAAGTGTGGCTTTTAATGAAAATGACAAAATGGTAAACTACTAGTTACTCTTGGGTCACATGCCCTAGAAAGTGATGTGTACTAGTTTGTATTGGTTGCAAGTAATGTAAATTGAACACAAACCAGTTTAAGCAAAAAAAGAAAATTTAGTGGGTCACATACCTGGGAAGTACAATGGGTGGTGCCTCTTTCCCACCATCTCTCAGTGCTGCTTTCAGCTGTGTGGTTGCATTCTCAGGCAAGGTCTTTCTAAGTTCCAAAAAGTAAAACTTGAATTTTCCATGTGCTGGCAACTTTTTACATAGCATTTACCTTGCATTAGGTCTTATAAGTAATCTAGAGGTAATTTAAAGTTTATGGGATGATGTGTAGGTTATATGCAAATAATATATAATTTTATATAAGGGACTTGAGCATCCACAGATTTTTAGTATCTGTGGAGGTCCTGGAACCAGTCCCCCATGGATACCAAGGGACGGTTGTATTTTAAAGCCTATTTGAAGCATATTTGACACATAGGCATTTAGGATTATCAAGACTTCTTAATAAATAAAATCTCTTATCTTTATTTTAAGAGTTCCGTTTTGTTTATGCCCATATTCTTTGTTCTGAAGTCAGCTTCGTGTGATATTAGTTTTCATTAAATTTGGAAATTTTTCAGACATTATTCCTTCAAATTTTTTGCTGTCTTTCCTCCTTCTCCTTTGGGACTCCAATTGCACAAATGTTAGGCAACTTGATGACCCACAGTTCACTGAGTTACTATTCATGTTTAGTCTTTTTAGATATATTCTTCCTTTTTGCTAGCTTTGGCTGCTTTACCTTCAAATTCACCATTCTTTTTTTTTTTTTTTTCCTGCAGGATCTAATTTGATGGTAATCTCTTCCAGTAAAATTTTTATTTTGAATAATGTATTTTTCATATCTAGAAGTTACCTTTTTCATATGATCCATCTCCCTCTTAATTATGAACATTACAGTGTTTCTGATAATTACTGATAATATTCAACATACTTAAAATAGTTGTGTCATTGTCCTTGTAACTGAGCAGGATCCTATGGGTCCTTCCTGAGGCAGGTCTTTCCCCCATATACTCTGCTTTAGTTCCTCTCTGAAGTACCTAGATAACAACAAATGGAAGTTGTTAACTACTTGGTGACCATGAGTACATAGCCCCAGAACTCTTGGAGCCTAAGGACTGATAATGTTAACACCTGTGACATCACCTTGTTACCTCCCCATCAAATAATCAGAGAATTGTGCACAAGCTGATCACATACCCTGTGACCCTCTTCCCTCACCTGGCCTTTAAAAATACTTTGCTGAAACGCTTCAGTTAGTTTGGGGTTTTGTGGGGCATGAGCCACCAATCTCCTTCCATGACCCTTGCAATAAACCTTTCTCTGTTCCAAACTCTGACATTTTGGTTTGTTTGGCTTTACTGTGCATCAGGAACATGACCTTGTGGTTGCTAACAATCTTGTCTGCTAATTCTATCACATTTGCCATTTCTGGGTCTGTTAATATTAACCGACTTGTTTCCTGATTGTGGGTCACATTTTCCTATCTCTTTGGCTACTTATATTTGACTACATGACAGGTATCATGATTTTTATATTGTTGAGTGCCTAATTTTGTTGAATTCCTTTAAATAGTGTTGGAATTTGTTCTGGCAGGTAGTAGAGTAACTTGGGGAACAGTCTGAGTCATTTAAAACTTGCTTTTATGCTTTTTTTTAGGGGTCTGTCTAGAGTATCCTCTACTCTTGGGTAAATTTAGTCTCACCTCTAAGACATGACCCATTTTAGGATCTCTATTGATTTCTCTGTGTATCTAGTGGGTCCTTTCAACTCTGGATAGTGGGAACTCAAGTGATTCATTTCTCTGGTAATTGTTCTTTCTCAAGAAGTTCTTTTTCTAGTCTCATGAGGTCTCACCCTATGCGTACACAGACTGGTGTTCAAAGACTCAAGAGATCCCTATGCAGATTTTATAACTCTTTTACTGCAATGTTCCTTCTTTTATGACTTTCTGTCTTGTAAATTCTTGAGCCCTTGGATTCCTCAAACCCTGATCACTGTCTTCTCAACTCAGTGAGACCAATTTCACTCCCTCTGTAGCAGTCTTGAAATTTTCTCTGGGAGGAAAGTTGGTGGGATCACAGTACTTACCTTTGTGTTCACTTTCTATCAAGGACCACAGTCCTGAACTGTCTATTTTTTAATCTGTAAGTACAGTTGTTTCCCTTTTTTTTTTTTTTTTTGGTCAATTTTCTAGTTGTTTACAGCAGGAAGTTAATGCCAAATTCTGCTACTTTCACATGGAAATGGAAATACTATCAGTAATTTTGAAAATAACATTTCCTCTATGAATGTTATCTTCCTTATAAGACTTACATGTGCAATATGGAAGTATTTTTTTTCTTTTAACAAAAAAGGGTGCTCACATCCACTTGTCATGAAAACTTGCTTGAATGCAGTTCATTACACAGATAATTCTCTACATTTTTCCTCATCTAGAAACAATATAATTGCTCACTAGAGTAGATGGAATTATTTTATTTGTTTTTTCTTTCATCATTGTACTTCTCATATAGCTGGCAAAATTAATTTTTCACCAATTGTGTGGTTTATACAGTTCCTGATTTTGTTATTTTGTAAGAAACAATGAAATCTTTATCCTTTTGACAAGCTTATTTCTAACATTCTAGGGGGAAAAAATTACTTCCTAAGTCTTTAAATCTGGGAAGTACAATACACATATTTGATTTTTCATGAGTATTTTTTCTTTGCAAAATATTAAGCTTTGTGTTTTCATGGTAATAGAATAGGAATGTTAGTGCCTGTCCATTTTTATGCAAAATTAGAAAACCCAATTTTAAATATTCACTTGAATATTGACACTTTTTCTTTATATTTGACATTTTAAATTATATGATATAGACAGACAGGTGGATAGATAGAAGGATGGATAGGTACATAGGTAAGTAGATAGATAGATCATAGTTAATCTGTGATAGTAATGAAGCTGAATCCAGTCTCTGTACCCCAACACTGAATTAATTCTTGGAGACAGAGTTTTGGGCAAAGTAGGAAAGAATAGCTTTATTGCTTTGCCAGGTAAATGGAGCCACAGCAGGCTAATGACCTCAAAACTGTGTGTACCAACCTGGAGGGGATGTTATAGTAATGGTTCAAAGAGGGCATAATCAGCTCATGGACATTCTTCTGACTGGTTGGTGGGGAGGTAATCAGGAGCCAGAATCATCAACCTTCTGGTTCCAACCCATCTGGGGTCTATGTGCTTGTGGGCAGCATACAGTTAACTTCTCCCACCTGGTGGGGGTTTCAGTATATGCAGAACAGCTCAAAGATATAGTTATGTGTATCCCTTGCAAGGAAACCAGGACCCTGCCCCAAGGCTGCACTACTGTTTCTTGACTGATCTTCCCTTGTCTCTGCATCCCCTCCCTTCCCCGATTAGCAACTGTTTGAACCTGCCTGTTGGAACTCAGGGAAGGTCATGGAGGCTGAATGAAGCTTATTTCCTGTAATCAAGAAATGAGGGACACAAAAAGTCTTTTGTGTCCAGGATCCCCACAGGGTTGTGCTGTTTCAAGTTAACAACTATAAATTTGAACTGATAACATTATGCTATGGTAATTCAAATAAAATAAGCAGCCTGATGGTGATGAAACTTACCAAAATGATGAACAACTCTCAATAAAGTTGAGCACATAAACAAATTAAAGTATTCCCTCAACTTATATGTCTCCGTATTACTAGAAAAGTCAGAATGTTTTAAAACTGCAAAAAAAAATACTCTGTAATTTTTATATGATATGGAGGTAGTTCCCAGGCTCAGCAAAGTTTTTACATTCACAATTAGCCTTAGTACATTCAGAAACTCTATGGTACACAGGATAACGTTTTGTACTGAGGACTTGTCCTGTTACTTCAGGATGCCTAGAATTCTACCCATGATCTCACTCACTAAATGGTAGTAGTATCCTCCCATCCTTGTGGCTTCCTAAAAAATCCCTCACAAATTTTCAAAACATACCCTTTAGGATGGTATTACCAGCAGTGTGAAATATTCAGTTAGGGAAAAATAAATGTTAGTGTGCATGTGTAATGTGCCAACCATTCATCCATCCCCTTAAATATCTTTCCTAGAAGAGCATAGAGAGAACCTCCCTCACCAGGACATTGAGAAAAACTTTGATGAGAACAGCACGAACTTCTTTGAGAAACATGGTAAGGGATATTTTTTGAGAGCAAGGATAAATATGAAGAGGCTGCTATTAAAATGGGCTCCCTGGTTTCAATAGATAATGGGATCCCCAATGGAAGAAAGCTGAAAAATAAAATTTAACTGTCAGAGGAAAAGTGGGTATGTTTTCCATAATAGGCAGTAGAACTGGAATAATAAGCAGAATGTTTTGATTCACCTAATAAATTAATGGCTAATGGTTAATTACTCATGAGGTACCTAAGACCAAAAGAGTTGTCCTCTCTCTAAGTTACTGTCTAAATTAAATCATATAAATACTTGATTCCTGCCACCTTGCTCTGCTTCCACCCCACCAACACCACCACCAAAGAAAGAAAAAAAAAAAAAGAAAAGAAAAAAAAAAAAAGGAAAAGAAAGCTGGATTGGATCTGATTTTAGTCATCATGAGAGAAAGTCATAGATTCTTTCTCAACTCTAGGACCTGAGTCAGTTCACAGACCCATAACTCCTTCAGTGAAGAGAAAGTGATCCCTGAGGCTCAGAAGTCACTCTGTTCCATTATTCACAGTAAGGGTTAACTAGGGTAACTTGATCTACAAAGTTTAGGTAATAGCCTATGTAGGTAATAGCCTATGACTCCAAAATGTAGCAATTACCCCAATTCCTGAATGTACAGTAGGAGTTAGTCTACTCAGCGACTCTCATAATCATTGACTGTCCCTTCTGTGTAATGATGGCTATATTGAAGGGCTAAGTAATAGTGTGTGAAGCCTTCTTTTCTTGTCCAAAGTGACTGCTTTCACCAGGAAATCACAGATATTAGTGCCACCATCAAATGGAAAAATTATTCAGGAGTAGTGATTCATCATTTGTGAGTATCTTTGGATTTCAGAGGTAACAAAAAACTGCATTTGGTCATATCCCCCAACTAATATACTAACAATCCAGAAACTGGATTAAATTTGAATGGTGCCCAGGGAAAGAAAAGCATTTGTGACTTGATCACAGAGCAGCACAAACTGACGTCACTTGGTAATTTTGATCCAACAGATCTAATAATGCTTTAGGTGTGTCTATGCTATGCAGATCCTTCCACAAACCCCAACAGGAGAATCACAGTGACAGTCCTTTGGGTTTTAAATCAAAGTCTTTTTGGTCAAAAAATTTTATTTTGATACAGCTGTTGGTTTCCAATAGAAACTATGAAGATAGTGACCATCTGACCATGGGACACCAGGAGAATGCAATCCAAACTTCCCATCATGAGGTTCTTGGTTCTTAATCTACCAAACCATAAAGTTAGATTTTCCTAGTAGCACTCCATCATCAAATAAATGTGTTAAAAGCAATCCTGTTGCCTGAATAAGTAATGACTATACACGTTTCATAAGCAATTGGCTTGCACTCTCTATGTGCTGTTGCAACTTTGACAAACGGATGCCTCTCTTTCAGGACACATCAAAAACCTCTTGTGGGAGTTCTCTATGACAATGTGACTGAGAATAAAAACTATGAGTTGCTCAAGTCAGACACAATTCAAGTGGAACATCTGGATTTCACTGTTTTTTCTGGAAGAAGAGACGGCCAAAATCATGGATTTACATATATTTGTGGGCAATTCCTAATGATTTTTTTGAAGGAGCTAAGGAAATGGTGATAAGGGGGCTTGCAGGAGGAAGGTATCCATGGATGTTCCAGAAAGGGCCTGGAGTGAAGACATTTGTGAATCTTGCTCAAAGACTGAAGGCCCTCAATAATCAGGTGATAAGACGGCATACTCTGCAAAGTGCTTACTTACTGGATTCATGAACAAAATGCCAATAGTTATAAGGATAAAGTTTACACATGGACTCAACAATGTAGACTGCCTTTGCAAAACACTGTATCCTCAAAGCCCCTAAGTTACACTCTAAACAGATCAACACACCCCTTATTTCACAATTAAAATAAAAACTATAAGGTGTATCTTTAGTGAATTCTATCCTCTCCGCAACCTACAAATATATAAAGTTAATCTTCTTCCTCCTGTCACCACTCGAGACTTAGATTAAGAGCTGTCCATCTAGTTTAGGGATAATACCTCTCCTCTGCTCTTGACTATTTTGTTCCATTTTATTTAAGACCTGGTTCCGTCTATTATTCCTTTTGACCTTTCTACAGGTCCTTCCTAACTACAATCAAATTCTATCAGTCTTTAGAAAAAACCCTCTTTTAACACTGCACCTCACCTCTAGCCACCGATCAATATTTCTCCTTTCATACCCAGCTAAGTCCCATGACAGTTGACTTGATGTGGCTGCCCCCATTTTCTCAAGTCTCCTTTACCCTGAGAATCCAAAGGTCGTTCTTTGAATCTATTCTTACCGGATTAGAGCCATAGAGTATTGAGTGATTACTGATACCAGAGGAATAACTTCTACTTAGAAATGTTTGAAGATATCTCTGGTTGGACTTTGAAGACGCTGTGTTATCTGATTTTATGTCAAGGCTAAGAAACAAAGTCCGGTAAACTATCTCAACCTATCCATAAATTTGGGTGAATTTTTCTCTCCTAGAGATCCTCCAAAGTATTTACTGTTTCTGCCAGAAATGACCTCCATTGAGCTGTGAAGTAGGGATGCCCTAACCCATAAAAGAGGTATGAGACCTGTACAGTAAGTCTCCTACATACGGACCTTCAAGTTGTGAACTTTCAAAGATGCAAACCTGCGTTCACATGTCCAATCACCTAAGTTAGTTCATGTGTCTGGTGTACATTGTCACATGCGTGCATCCTCTACATGTGGTTGTGTTTTTGTGTACTTTACTGTACAGTACTGTATAGAGTACAGTAGTACAGTATCTTTATCTCAAGCCCAGGATGTCTGGAAGCAAATGTAAAAGCAGTGGTGATGTAGCTGGTACTGCTAAGAAATGTCAAGTGACAATGATGGAAACAAAAGTGAAAATAATTGAGAGAGTGGAGCAAGGCGAAAATATGGTAGACATTGCTTGTTCTTATGACATGTATCCTTCAACCACCAGCATGATTCTAAAGAACAAGGACAAGATCATGGAACATGTGAAGTCTGCTGTGCTGATGATATCGACAAGACTGTATCCTAAAACCTTTACTAGATACCTGGTTACCTACTGGTGGATATTCAAAAACAATGATACAGTATTAAACATGAAAGCTATGGACACCAAGGGGGGGAAGTGGTGGTGGTGGTGGTGGTGTTGGGATGAATTGGGAGATTGGGATTGACATATATAAACTAATATGTATAAAATAGATAACTAATAAAACCCTGCTGTATAAAAAATAAATTCAATGAAATTGAAAAAACAAACAATAAAAAACATGAAAGCAATTAAGCAGTTATTTTTGAGATGTAAGAGGTATGTGTGTGTGTGTGTGTGTGTGTGTGTGTGTGTGATGTCAAATACACACTAAGAGTGGACCAAGATCTATAGAAAAAGTGCATATGACTTTAAGAATAAAAATAGATTTTTTAAAGAAAATTATCAGAATATCAAGATCAAGAATATTAAATTGGGTATTACAAATATCCAAAGCAATGATTAGAATGGTCACAAGCAAGCTACTAGGATTTTTTTCACAATGTCTTCATTAATATATATTCACCCTATTCAGGAAGATTATACCATAGAATTAATTATAGTTTTTCATATGCTCAGGAAGTAAGACCCTTTACTTACTTGAGGTTTCTGAAATAAATGATAGTATATCATTTAAAAATAAGTTCCCAAAAACATACTCTTACACATTCATTCCATATTTTACTCTATGATCTCCTAATATTTATTTTTGGGGAAAAAAAATCTAAGTCCAAACAACTTTCATTTATTCTTAAGAAGTGGAGAATTGTTGTTTCATGACCTCTATAAAAAGGATTCTTAAACTGGAAAACTTATTAAAATATAGATTAGATTCAGTGCATCTGGGGTGAGGCCTGAGATTATTCTCCATTCTTCAGGCTTCCAGGTAATGCTGGTCCATGGACAACTCTGAATAGCAAGGCTCTATACAACAGCATTATGGACTATAATTTAATTTAAATTCTTTAAACTTTATTCTATTCTTCATAATAAAAATTGTCAAACATGAATATATACATATATATGTGTATATATATATATATATATACATACACCCTAAATCAGGCAAGTGGTAGTCTTACGCACTTCTCCTTGCAAAATTTCAAAGAGAATTGGCAACCTCTTGGAGTTCTATGAAGTTCTAGGCGGTACAAACTTTCAAGCTTTCTGTATGGCATCTTAAATATAAAATTACAGGTTTTATATACAGGTCATATTACCAAGCAAAGCAAGTGCATTCATCTCTGCCAGCTGTCTTGAATATGACATTAATCCTGTTTTGAACAACAGTACTTGTGATCCAAAATTACTTCACAATTTCATGACTAAGACACAATGAATTTGAGAGCCCAATGTTACCTTTAACTTAAGGAAAAATGCTGGAAATACGAATTCATGGAAATACAAAATGAAAGTTAACAAGCCTCACCAGAAAATTAACTATGATGGCTTACATCCTATTATGCATAAAATGGTGACTCTAAAACTCATCAAAGATAAATGGTTGCTGGAATAGCCCTAAAAATTACCAAACAACGTTTTGTTTAACAAAGAGTATGTTCTGTGTCCCAGTCACCTTACCAGTCACTGGAGTAAAGTATAAAAAAATTACAATCCTTGTCCAAAAGGTTTATAAGCTAGTTAAAGAGCTGACTGTGTGAAAAATTAACTAGGTTGCAAAGTGATAAGTGTACCAGAAGTCCACAAGCCACAAATTAAATCTAGAGAAACTCATGCTTAATTTCCCCGGGGAAAACTAAAAAGGCTTTACTAGAGATAATATCTGAGCAAAGGTTTGAAGAATGAGTAAGAGTTTGCCAATTAGTCATGGGAAGAGAAAACATAGTATCTACCTCTAATGATGTACTTGGCACAGTTTTAAACCCCTATGCCTTCTCCTTCCTCCTACTTCTTTCAAAGAGATGCATCTACATTCTTTTCTTCCCCTCCTCCTTTTGTTCCTTTGCTCCCTCGTTCTAAAGTTTTCTGTAAAATCAAAGGTGCTTTATCTCTCCCAAGTGAATATATAGTTACCTAGTTGCAATACATGATTTTTAAAGTCCCTTCTAGCTATAAAATTATGTGATAATTAGGAAACAATTATTCTTTTTACATATAAGATTTAAATTCTGAAAATGGAAGTAAGTTCACAAAATGGAACTATCTAGTGAGCAATTCAAACAATAATAACTTTTTAATGATTTCTGTGCAACAATGAAAGAGCCAATATGGGGGAAAAAAACCAATTTGCTTCATTTTCCCTTAATAAGACATTTGGATATTGAGCCACCTGCTTGTTTTATTCATTTGATCAATGTTGATATAACCTCGTATATTAAAATTCTGAAAAAGCACTCAGGTAAATTCCAGTCAAACTGTTATTGATATTTGGCAATCCAGGCTTAGATCACTAAATGAATCTTTGGGTTAATTATGCATGGAATGTTTCTTTATATTTTCCTAATTCCTAAACTCTATTTATTCTTTTGTATAGATAGTAAGAATTTCAAGTGTATTTAAAAACTACATAGGAGTATCTAAGACAGGAACAGGAACATAAGACAAGCGTCCCCATCTGACTTAGCTTTATCTGTTCCTTCTTCATCAATAGGAAACAGGCAGGGTAAGGCCAAAAATAAGAGGAACGCGGCAGTGAAAGATGTTACCTGTTTGTTTTTGAGTAGTCTCTCAGTTATTTAATCTACTTTATAATTACAGAACATGTTTTCAATACTTTGCTTTTCTTAAAACCTCAAAAATCTGAATAGCCATGTTCTTGACCCTTCCACTTAAAGGAAATAATACTTGAAAATGGGTATCTAACCCACCCCCAAGCACTAGAGTGCTAGTCTTTAATTTTCAAAGCATTTTTCCCTACCAGTTAAGAGAGCCAGAAAGATAACTTTTTCTATAACTTGAAATAAGGATTGTAAAATTTTTACTTGAATTAAAGTGTTTTCCATGTAATTCTTACATTGTCATTGCATCGTTTTCAAGAAATATTTAAATGTCAATTTCTATATGGGCCTGAGCTGTATCTTCTCTTCCTCTGGGGAATTAAAAATCTAAGTATTAGCCATGATGTGTATTCAGAGGCTAACATAGAGGAAAAAAGCATTTGTTCAAATATGTAATTTGATAAGACTAAATACACATGAGCTCTGCTTTAAAAACAAATAACTCAGTATAACTTAAGAGCAAGAAAGTGTAAGCGATATTGAAAATAACTTTATGCTCTCAAAAGGATTTGTTGCTTTACAAAAGATTTACTGAAGAATTCCATTAAATGAAAGTCAACCATATTATTTGATTTATAAAATATTGAGTTAACAGGAAAAGATATATGTTAAGAATAAGGGTATGTATAGCATTTTATGAGCAACTAGGGCTGAACACATTTTTTATTCATTTTGTATTTCATTGAACAACAATTTTGTGGCATGAATTTGCTCTATGCACATGATGGATATCTAATCTTTAACAATGCTGCTGTAAACAAAGATTGATGTAATCAGGTCTAGGCCATGACAAAGCCCATAATTTACTGCTCAAGAGACAAATTATAAAAGTTAATTATGTCACAAGGTTCTAAGTCCCATAATAGATATGTGATTCACAGAGGAGATGAAATTTTATTTGTATCTTGTAGATGAAGAGTTCACAATTTGACGGGAGTTAGAATAGAGGGTGGAAATTCTAAGTAGTTGAAACAAGAGTAGCAAATGCCTGGTGATAATAAAGGGTCTACAAGCAGGACCAGCTGCATATAGTTTAGGATGCCTTTTGTGGGGTGACTGGGGAGATTAATAGCAGCCAGATAATTTAGAGTGTTGAACTCTCTGTTAGGTAGTTGCATTTTATTGTATTTCTAATGTGTAGTCATTGAAAGGTTTAAAATACACAAAAAGTGTGGTCACTTTTGAGTTTTAGTAAGAACATTCTGTTAGCAATGTAAAAGTTTTGGGGGGAAGGAGGAGTGCAACCTAGAGCAGTTATTCACAGTCCAGACAGATTGTAATGAGAGAATTACACAGATAGCTTTAAAATACTCCACAGATATCTGGTTACCACCCCAAATTTAAAGAATCACATGGGACTTGAAACTGAGAACCTATATTTTTAAAATTCCCCCTTATTAGTTATATATTTCTGCATAAGAAATTACCACAATCTTTGCAGCTAACACAACAGACATCTATTATCTCAGTTTCTGTAGGTCAAGAATTGGAGCATTATTTAGCCAGGTCTTTTGCTTCAAGTTCTCTTACAAGGCAACAATCAAGACCTTGGCCAGGGCTGTGGTTTCATCTGAGGCTTGACCAGAGAAGGATCAACTTTTAAATTCAGATGGTTGTTAGCAGGATTCAATTCCTTGTGGGTTGTGGAACTGAGAGCCCAGCTCCTTGCTAGCTGTTGCCTAGAAGCTTCCCTCTCTCTCTCTTTTTAGAAGAATTCACATGTTACCCACACTCAAGAGTAGTGTATTACACAAGGGCTTGAATACCAGGATGTAGGAAAAATTGGGGACCGTATTAGAGTTTGCCCATGACACACTTCATGTGATTCTGACACTCATTCAGGTTTGAAAACACTGACCTAGAGACTTTAGGACACATACATACAAAATAACTAGGATGAAAATTAGAGGACATATCTCAAAAATTTTGAAAAAGAAATATCCCATACATCAGGTGATTATTTGTGTGCAAGGGGTGATGTTAGGGAGGAGAGTGCTTGATTATCAAGCTTTGAACTTGGTGATTGAATATATAGATGCCAGTAACAAAAATAAGAAGTCAAAAAGAAAAGAAGAGAAAGAAATCTGTTTTGAAAGAATAATGTTGGAATTGATGTGCCTATGGAATATGTTATGAAAAAATATTTACAACTTTGAAATATGCCCCCCCCCCAAAAAATAAGTGGCATGTCTTTTCAATGATATAGAGTGACATTGTTTACCAGGCCTACCAAAGTTTTGTTTTATTATCCAGGAGAATGTTCTTTGTTCAACTTATTGTTTTTACAACTGCTTAAAGTCCCCAGACTTAGTGAGGTTACACTTTAACTTGTATATTTTTGTCCAATAGAGTTGCAAATAATTTATTTCCAGTACAAAAGATAACCCAAAGGTTATGGCTTACTTTTCTGTAGGACATTAGTACTTCTATAACTAAATTAGCAATTGTATGCTAATATTCCTTCATCAATTGACTATCAATAACTAGATCCTCAAATGCTCTCTGAACCAACCTTACCATCTCATTGTCATTATTTAATAAGTTGAATAAAATATTTGACATATTTATACTTGTGTGAGTCATTTTGTTTATTCAATTTCACGTTCTGAAAATTATCCTTTAGTGATTGTGGAGGTACCACCAAGATGTCCAAGTGAACTCACTTATTGGAGCCAATTACACTGCACTAACCATGAGATCTCTCTCTGTCTCTCTGTGTCTCTCTCTGTTCCTCTCTCCCTCTCTCTTCCTCCTTCTGAAATTATTTTAAGTGGCAATAAAACTTTAACTTTGTTGACTCTCTGATTCTCTACGTTTTATTTCTACCGATTTCTTTCTTTGTTTTTGTTCACTCAGGTTCCAGTTTGCACATAGCAAATGTCATTCTTCAGTAATGGCAACAGTGACCAGAAAACCAGTTTTATAATCTGACCATTTGATAATTTCTAACAGGGTGACTGGGATCTATTCTCTGTTGCATGATAAAGACAGGGAATTCACTTTCTTATTATTTTATGATTATCTGTTTGTGCACAAAAATTACTTATGGAATCATTTGGTGCCCACTGCAAAAGAGGACATCTTTTTGAGGTCTGGAGTAATGGATTTCTGTCTTTCAGTGTTCACTCTACCCAGAGCTGAGGTTGTAGAACTGAAACTGTAAGTTGTGTGCTTGTGGGTCTGTAATTGAGAAAAAAGCCTTTATCTTTTGAATGAGTCCTACTTCCATTAGGTACTAACTAATTAGCTTTTGAAGTTCCTTTAATTAAAGGAGCTCTGTTGTAATTGGTTTATAGAGAATAATAAGACTAATATAAGTCCCATACTCCTCCATGTTTGTAGAATAAAGAAGCTGAACTTTTCATATTATCATGTGCCAGAATTTTAAGGAAAATTTTCCTTTTCACTGATATCTAAGAAATATTTTTATATAAGAATATAAGTTCATGCAATTAAGGTAAATCCTGAGATAAATCAAATTACATAAATAAGTTTGATTTAAAAACAGCTTTGAGAGGAATCAAGACAGTGGAGTAGAAGGACGTGCTCTCACTCCCTCTTGTGAGAACACCAGAATCACAACTAGCTGCTGGACAATCATCTACAGGAAGACACTGGAACTCACCAAAAAATATATCCCACATCCAAAGACAACAGAGAAGCCACAATGAGATGGTAGGAGGGGCGCAATCACAGTAAAATCAAATCCCATAACTGTTGGGTGGGTGACTCACAGACTAGAGAACACTTATACCACAGAAGTCCACCCACTGGAGTGAAGGTTCTGAGCCCCACATCACATTTCCCAACCTGGGGGTCTGGCAATGGGAGGAGGAATTCCTAGAGAATCAGACTTTGAAGCCTAGTGGGAATTGATTGCAGAACTTTGACAGGACTGGGGGAAACAGAGACTCCACTCTTGGAGGGCACACACAAAGTAGTGTGTGCATCGGGACCCAGGGGAAGGAGCAGTGACCCCAGGGGAGACTGAACCAGACCTACCTGCTAGTGTTGGAGGGTCTCCTGCAGAGGTGAGAGGTGGCTGTGGCTCACCGTGGGGACAAGGACACTGGCAGCAGAAGTTCTGGGAAGTACTCCTTGGTGTGAGCCCTCCCAGAATCTGTCATTAGCCCCACCAAAGAGCCCAGGTAGGCTCCAGTGTTGGATTGCCTCAGGCCAAAAAACCGAGAGGGAGGGAACACAGCCCCACCCATCAACAGTCAAGTGGATTAAAGTTTTACTGAGCTCTGCCCACCAGAGCAACAATCAGCTCTACCCACCACAAGTCCCTCCCATCAAGCCTCTTAGATAGCCACATCCAACAGAGGGCAGACAGCAGAAGCAAGAAGAACTATAATCCTGCAGCCTGTGGAACAAAAACCACATCCACAGAAAGATAGACAAGATGAAAAGGCAAAGGGCTATGTACCAGATGAAAGAACAAGATAACCCCCCAGAAAAACAACTAAATGAAGTGGAGATAGGCAACCTTCCAGAAAAAGAATTCAGAATAATAGTGAAGATGATCCAGGACCTTGGAAAAAGAATGGAGGCAAAGATTGAGAAGATACAAGAAATGTTTAACAAAGGTCTAGAAGAATTAAAGAACAAACAAACAGAGATGAACAATACAATAACTGAAAAGAAAACTACACTAGAAGGAATCAATAACAGAATAACTGAGGCAGAAGAACGGATAAGTGACCTGGAAGACACAACGGTGGAATTCACTGCTGTGGAAAAAAATAAAGAAAAAGGAATGAAAAGAAATGAAGACAGCCTAAGAGAGCTCTGGGACAACATTAAATGCAACAACATTCGCATTATAGGGGTCCCAGAATGAGAAGAGAGAGAATGGACCCGAGAAGATTTTTGAAGAGATTATAGTCAAAAACTTGCCTAACAGGGGAAAGGAAATAGCCACCCAAGTCCAGAAAGCACAGAGAGTCCCATACAGGATAAACCCTAGGAGAAACACGTCGAGACACAAAGTAATCAAATGGCAAAAATTAAAGACAAAGAAAAATTATTAAAAGCAGCAAGGGAAAAACGACAAATAACATACAAGGGAACTCCCATAAGGTTAACAGCTGATTTCTCAGCAGAAACTCTACAAGCCAGAAGGGAGTGGCATGATATACTTAAAGTGATGAAAGGGAAGAACCTACAACCAAGATTATTCTACCCGGCAAGGATCTCATTCAGATTTGATGGAGAAATCAAAAGCTTTACAGACAAGCAAAAGCTAAGAGAATTCAGCACCACCAAACCAACTCTACAACAAATGCTAAAGGAACTTCTCTAAGTGGGAAACACAAGAGAAGAAAAGGACCTACAAAGACAAACCCAAAACAATTAAGAAAATGGTCATAGGAATATACATATTGATAATTACCTTAAACGTGAATGGATTAAATGCTCCAACCAAAATACACAGGTTTGCTGAATGGATACAAAAAGAAGACCCATATATATGCTGTCTACAAGAGACCCACTTCTGACCTAGACACATTCAGACTGAAAGCAAGGGGATGAAAAAAGATATTCCATGCAAATGGAAATCAAAAGAAAGCTGGAGTAGCAATACTCATATCAGATAAAATAGACTTTAAAATAAAGAATGTTACAAGAGACAAGGAAGGACACTACATAATGATCAAGGGATCATTCCAAGAAGAAGATATAACAATTATAAATATATATGCACCCAATGTAGGAGCACCTCAATACATAAGGCAACTGCTAACAGCTATAAAAGAGGAAACCGACAGTAACACAATAATAGTGGGGGACTTTAACACCTCACTTACACCAATGGACAGATCATCCAAACAGAAAATTAATAAGGAAACACAAGCTTTAAATGACACAATAGACCAGATAGATTTAACTGATATTTATAGGACATTCCATCCAAAAAGAGCAGATTACACTTTCCCCTCCAGTGTGCACAAAACATTCTCCAGGATATATCACATCTTGGGTCACAAATCCAGCCTCAGTAAATTTAAGAAAATTGAAATCATATCAAGCATCTTTTCTGACCAGAGTGCTATGAGATTAGAAATGAGTTACAGGGAGAAAAACATAAAAAACACAAATACATGGAGGCTAAACAATACCTTACTAAATAACCAAGAGATCACTGAAGAAATCAAAGAGGAAATCAAAAAATACCTAGAGACAAATGACAATGAAAACACGACAATCGAAAACCTATGGGATGCAGCAAAAGCAGCTCTAAGAGGGAAGTTTATAGCTATACAAGCCTACCTGAAGAAACAAGAAAAATCTCAAGTAAACAATTTAACCTTACACCTAAAGGAACTAGACAAAGAAGAACAAACAAAATCCAAAGTTAGCAGAAGGAAAGAAATCATAAAGATCAGAGCAGAAAAAAATGAAATAGAAAAAAGAAAACAATAGCAAAGATCAATAAAACTAAAAGCTGGTTCTTTGAGAAGATAAACAAAATTGTTAAACCATTAGCCAGACTCATCAAGAAAAAGTGGGAGAGGACTCAAATCAATAAAATTAGACATGAAAAAGGGGAAGTTACAACAGACACTGCAGAAATACAAAGCATCCTAAAAGACTACTACAAGCAACTTTATGCCAATAAAATGGACAAACTGGAACATATGGACAAATTCTTAGAAAGGTATAACCTTCCAAGCCTGAACCAGGAAGAAATATAAAATATGAACAGAACAATCACAAGTAATGAAATTGAAACTGTGATTAAAAATCTTCCAACAATCAAAAGTCCAGGACCAGATGGCTTCACAGGGGAATTCTATCAAACATTTAGAGAAGAGCTAACACCCATCCTTCTCAAACTCTTCCAAAAAATTGCAGAGGAAGGAAAACTCCCAAACTCATTCTATGAAGCCACCATCACCCTGAGACCAAAACCAGACAAAGATACAACAAAAAAAGAAAATTACAGACCAATATCACTGATGAATACAGATGCAAAAATCCTCAACAAACTACTAACAAACAGAATCCAAAAACACATTAAAAGGATCATACACCATGAGCAGGTGGGATTTATCCCAGGGATGTAAGGATTCTTCAATATATGCAAACCAATCAATGTGATACACCATATCAGCAAATTGAAGAATAAAAACCATATGATCATCTCAATAGATGCAGAAAAAGATTTTGACAAAATTCAACACCCATTTCTGATAAAAACTCTCCAGAAAGTGGGCATAGAGGGAACCTACCTCAACATAATAAAGGCCATATATGACAAACCCACAGCAAACATCATTGTCAATGGTGAAAAACTGAAAGCATTTCCTCTAAGATCAGGAATGAGACAAGGATGTCCACTCTCACCACTATTATTCAACATACTTTTGGAGGTCCTAGCCATGGCAATCAGAGAAGAAAAAGAAATAAAAGGAATACAAATTGGAAAAGAAGAAGTAAAACAGTCACTGTTTGCAGATGACATGATACTCTACATAGAGAATCCTAAGAATGCCACCAGAAAACTACTAGAGCTAATCAATGAATTTGGTAAAGTTGCAGGATACATAATTAATGCACAGAAATCTCTTGCATTCGTATACACTAATGATGAAAAAGCAGAAAGAGGAATAATGGAAACACTCCCATTTACCATAGCAACAAAAAGAATAAAATATCTAGGAATAAACCTACCTAGGGAAACAGAAGACCTGTATGCAGAAAACTATAAGACACTGATGCAAGAAATTAAAGATGATACCAACAGAGGGAGAGATATACCATGTTCTTGGATTGGAAGAATCAATATTGTGAAAATGACTATATGACCCAAAGCAATCTATAGATTCAATGCAATCCCTATCAAATTACCGATGGCATTTTTTACAGAACTAGAACAAATCATCTCAAAATTTGTATGGAGACACAGAAGACCCCGAATAGCCAAAGCAGTCTTGAGGGAAAAAAACGGAGCTGGAAGAATCAGACTCCCTGATTTCAGACTATATTACAAAGCTACATTAATCAAGACATTATGGGACTGGCACCAAAACAGAAACATAGATCAATGGAACAAGATAGAAAGCCGAGAGATAAACCCACGTACCTATGGTCAACTAATCTATGACAAAGGAGGCAAAGATATACAATGGAGAAAAGACAGTCTCTTCAATAAGTGGTGCTGGGAAAACTGGACAGCTACGTGTAAAAGAATGAAATTAGAACACTCCCTAACACCATACACAAAAATAAACTCAAAATGGATTAAAGACCTAAATGTGAGACTGGACACTATAAAACTCTTAGAGGAAAACATTAGAAGAACACTCTTTGACATAAATCACAGCAAGATCTTTTTTGATCCACTTCCTAAAGTAATGGAAATAAAAACAAAAATAAACAATTGGGACCTAATGAAACTTCAAAGCTTTTGCACAGGAAAGAAAACCATAAACAAGACCAAAATACAACCCTCAGAATGGGAGAAAATATTCGCAAATGAATCAATGGACAAAGGGTTAATCTCCAAAATATATAAACAGCTCATGCAGCTCAATATTAAAGAAACAAACAACCCAATCCAAAAATGGGCAGAAGACCTAAATAGACATCTCTCCAAAGAAGACATACAGATGACCAAGAAGCACATGAAAAGCTGCTAAACATCACTAATTATTAGAGAAATGCAAATCAAAACTACAATGAGGTATCACCTCACACCAGTTCGAATGGGCATCATCAGAAAATCTACAAACAACAAATGCTGGGGAGGGTGTGGGGAAAAGGGAACCCTCTTGCACTGTTGTCGGGAATGTAAATTGATACAGCCATATGGAGAACAGTATGGAGGTTCCTTAAAAAACTAAAAATAGAATTACCATATGATGCAGCAATCCCGCTACTGGGCATATACCCAGAGAAAACCATAATTCAAAAAGAGACATGCACCCCAATGTTCATTGCAGCACTCTTTACAATAGCCAGGTCATGGAAGCAACCTAAATGCCCTTTGACAGATGAATGGATAAAGAAGATGGGGTACATATATACAATGGAATATTAGCCATAAAAAGGAACGAAATTGAGTCATTTGTTAAGACGTGGATGGATCTGGAGACTGTCATACAGAGTGAAGTAAGTCAGAAAGAGAAAAACAAATATCGTATATTAACGCATGTATGTGGAACCTAGAAAAGTGGTACAGATGAACTGGTTTGCAGGGCAGAAGTTGAGACACAGATGTAGAGAACAAACGTATGGACACCAAGGGGGGAAAACCACGGTGGTGTGGGGATGGTGGTGTGCTGAATTGAGCGATTGGGATTGACATGTATACACTGATGTGTATAAAATAGATGACTAATAAGAACCTGCAGTGTAAAAAACAAACAAACAAACAAAAAAGAAACAAGTAATACTAAACTTTCTTTGGGTTATTTGTATGGAAATATGTTAATATAAATGTTTCAGACATTACATGAAATTTCTAAAAATCTTATATGTTCTGGTATAATGTTATAAGTCATAATTCTAGTTATTACTTTAAAATGTATATCTCAGAAATAACTAAATTTCCTTGTCAATTGCATTATTATGAACTTTCATCAAATCTTTAACTGTGGTCATTTTTAAGTCATTTACATACACAAGCAATGTCATTTTTAAGTCATTTACAGACAGTTCTGGGTGTACTCTGATGCTTTCGCAAAAATGTTCCTATAAAAGAGTTTCATCTTCAAGGAATTCATGGAAAAGACTCTGACAGGTACAGGTTTCTGGTAACTGACTATACTGCTGAACTGAATGAATAAGCATTTTCAGAACTCTAATGGAAAACTGATGAATTCATAAAACTGCTAACAAACGATCAAGATAAAAAAAAAATAATTACATGGGACTGAGTGAACTGATGAGGATGATTACAATTTTTGTGACTTTCTGTTTGAATAAAAAAGAAATCTCACAAGGACTCAGAGGCAAAAAATATACAAATCAATTTTCACTGCAAAGTAAAGGAGCTGTTACAGTGGAGGATTACTGGACTGAATGTCAATATTATGACATAGTATGAGTGTGTTTTGTGTTTGATAATTGCAATCATTGTTGTTTTTGTTGTGGTCATGCATTTACAATGCTTGGTGTCAGTTTATTTATCTCTTGTAAAAATATAAATAAATAAATAAATAAATAAACAAATAAATAAGAAAAAAAATTAAAACACAGCTCTGACTTTTTCCTGATGTAATTATCAGATGTGTGTTTGTTTTAACACTAATTGATATTAGTTCGTCTGAACTTCCTAGATTTCTTATACTGTTTTACTGATCATATAAGCTAACACAATGTTGATGATTATGGATAATGTAAAATTGTGTTAATCTAAATTAACTCAGTGTGACAAATTGTTTTATATGAGCAGTAATCATGTTTCTAATGTGTCAGCTTAAAACATGATATTGAAGATCATTAGTTAACTTTACAACCTTGGGCTAATATTAAACCAGTTAATAAATAATCTTTGGATCCCTGGATAACTTGTTACTTGAGAAAGAATACTGATACCTTGGTCAAAAGGCATAGTTTTCATTTTTTTTATTTTAAGTTTTTCAAATTCTTTTTGTTGTGATTGTAAATGGGATTGTTTTCTTAATTTATCATTCCTGATAGTTCATTATTAGTGTATAGAAAAGCAACAGATTTCTGTATATTAATCTTGTATCCTGCAACTTTACTGTGTTCATTTATTATTTCCAGTAGTTTTTTTGGTGAAGTCTTTGGGGTTTTCTATATATAAAATCATGTCATCTGTAAGTAGTGACAGTTTCACTTCTTCCTTTTCAATTAGGCATAGTTTTTCATTATATGTCACTTTGATCCTTAGTGTAGTGTATTAAAGTGGCTATACTTTGGGGTCTTGCTAATGAATGTGTACTGTTACTTTTGTCACTTTCCAGAGAGATAAAAGTGATGTGTGTGACTCTAGGGGGTGAGATTTTCTTGTCTGCTGAATTGCTTGTGTATGATAATTACCATTTATATACTTCTCAGTTAAATAGAAAGTAACTAATTTGGTTAAATGCTATAGTTCTTATTGGTATTTGAGCCTCTGGTAGGAGCATATATGTGTGTGAAATATGAAGTTTTCTGTTGTTCTCAAAGGAAGAAGAAAAAAGGTTTGTTCTAAAATAAAGTGTGAGATTGTCCCAAAATATAAAAGAATTTAGTAAAGGGCAAAACTTGATTTTGTACAGCTAGCTGAATAAAGTTTGAGAGAAGTGAAATTTATCACTTGGTTTATATTACTTAAGATATGAAGGAATTATTAAGTATGTTAAAATATTGGCAAAGTTCACTCAGGTTGCGGGTTTATTCAGATAGTATTTTTTAAGGAACTTACAATCTTTTTATTTTCAAATATCGTATTAATACATCTAGAACATGGTTTTCTCTCTGGTAGGATAACATTGTGTAGAGCATTTAGCTTACCCTTAACAAGGTATAGTAAATCATTTGTTTGTTTTACCTTCTATTCAATCTGCCCAGATTGTATATAATCTGTAATAATTTTCTGTGCTGGGGATTGACTGCATCATGCCTCTGATTATTTTAAAAATACTATAGAAAATAAAAAGTTTTATTCATTCACATTATAAAAGGGATATGAAAACAATTAGATTTTTTGTTATGCTTCATATTTCTTAATTAGCTCCAAGAATATTTGTAATATTTCCAAGCACAGAGCTGTTCAAGAGAAGGATAACTTTGTACAGTAAAATGCTGCTAACATAGATCTTTCAGAGATTACAGATGGATTGGAGAATTTTGGAGGTGTTTTAACACCCTCACTGATGATAATGTGTCTTTAGGCTCAGGGGAAACATAAAATAAATTCTTATAGAAGAGTTATATGTTATACCCAATAGCAGAGTTTACTCTCTGCCTTTCCAATATTGTTGATTATGGCAATAAATGAACTATAGTCATTCTGTTTCACCTGCAACTATAACATTTACTCTGAGGCTTTTAGCCTTACTATAAGCTCAGATCAGAATTTTTGTCTTAAGCCAAGAAGAACAGCTTCAGAGCTTCAAGGAATGGACTGTAAGAGAAACTCAAAAACTGATACTTCAAAGAGTAAAGTCTTGCATACAGATTCCCAGGCTGACTCACCTTGTGTGTCTTTGAGGTTGTGCCAGGGTACTGAGTCAAGATTTCCAGGGATCTTTTTAGTCCAGAGCAGACAACTTTATGAAAGCAGAGGAATTATCCAAGATCCAGTGGGTCAAAAATTAATTGCATAAGACTAAAAATACTGAAAAAGGGCATTTTATTTTGATTATTTATTTGCAATATTGTTGATATTATGTTTAATGTTTTTGTCTTCTAAGGAATATATGTGGAGGCCTTATTTCTTTCTTCTTAAGCTATCTCTAGCCCTCAATTTAGAAGACTACGCATTTATAAACTGAATTTTAAACTATGCATTTGTAAAATGAAATATATTTTTAAATGGTATCTGATTCTCACTTACACTGCAGAATTTGGAAACAAATATTGTGACTGAGTTTTCTTACTTTTCAAAGCAATATAGTTACTTGCATAGGTTTAATAATAATCTGCCCTACATTTTGCCAAGGCACAATTGGACAAATTTATTATGCAATGAAGGGCATTACACACAATACAATATTTGAGGATGATTCTCATTTATTCATGTAAGACAGGCCCACTACAAAGAAATAAGGATTGTACTTTATGTATGGAGTCACTACCTACAAAACCAACTAAAGAATACTATATGTAAGACCTCAAGAGTTGCACAACTCTTAAGATTAAAGTTAGTGCATAGTAAAGCATTCTAAACTCTCAACCCCAGGACAGCTAATCTTTTCTAGACCTAATCTCTGGACATGAGTTTGGGGAGGAAATCATTGAGGTTTTAGAAGGGAAGGAAAAAAATTTGGCCCAGTGTTTGCCTGATATGGATAATAACCCATTGTAGCTTTACAATCACCTGGAATATCTCTGTAGGAATGAATATTTATTTTTAGTAGATAAGAATAAAGTAGGAGGTAAGGAAAGAATAGTTTTAAGAAATGTGGTGTTTGAGAGTAAAGATGTAATGGAAGAGATTATAGGATCTGGTAAAGGTATTTAACTGAGAACTGACATGTAAGGGGAGAAGGCAAGATGCCTATTTGATAGTAATTACTAATACTTTCTAAGAGGTTACTCTGAGGTAGACTTAACACTCTGCAGTGTCAGATACTCTATGTATATTGTCCCATCTATTAATCTTTGCAACAGCTTTATAGGTTGGGTATTATTAACTCTCATTTCCAGATGAGGAGTATGAAGCCCAGAGAAATTGCCCAAGCGAGTTGTCCCAAAATGGATGGTGAATAAATGGCATAACAAGGATTTGAATCCAAGTAGTGTAACCCCAGCCCTTTTACACTTAACCACCAGGCTGCAGCTGCCTCTCTATTAGATGTGTGAGTGATTATTTATTCCAGGCACAAGCAGGGATTAACTTTAGAAATAAGAACTTGCGTGAAGAGTGGAATCAAGGAGGAATTGAAGGATTTGCATCCTTGAGTCAGAAGAATATGGACTTTCTTTAGCAGTTCAGGGATACCTAGTTTCTCAGCAATTTAGGAATATCTACTTTTCTTGCAGTGGAGAAGGATAACTTGTGCTTAGAAGAGGAGGTGAAGAAGGAGGGAGAGATCTGCTCAGAATTCTCTGTAAGAGAAGTGAGATCTAACTGGGCAAGGTAGTGGTGGAGCAAGGAAGAGGAAATGAAGAGAGATGGAGAAGATAGTTCCAAAAAATTTGTGTAATGATAAGTTAACTGGTTAAAAGGAGGAATATCTGGAAGACTACCTTTTCATACCTCTCCTATACATGCAAATGTACAAGATACATTTAGTGTCATCTGTGTACGAGGCACTGTGCTAGAGGCAGATGATACAGTGGTGGCTAAATCAGACTCAGAGCTGCCCTCAGGGTCTCAAGGTCTAGTTGGGAAGATAGGTGTTCATCAGGTAGTAAAATCATCACATAGAAGTGCACAATTCAAAGTGTTACACGTGTTGAAGAGACAAAGGGGGGTAAGAGCTCTCTGATAGGCAAATTTGACCTGTTTAGCATGGTGAGGGACTGTTTCTCTATGGAAGTGAGTCCCTGACTTCTAACTAGAAAGTAAATTAAGCAAAGAGATATGTCCCTAGGAATTTACACTGGATACTTTTATATCTACAAATAATTTTATCTATGGAAACAAAATGTATTATCACATTAAATCTGTATGAACAGTAGGAAGTGAAAAAGTGCCCAGCAATTTCTGAAGAACATAAAATGTCTGAATAATTCAGATAAAATTCTGTTCTGTCACTCTTGCTTATTTATTTGCCTCTTTATTTATTGGCATATGAGAGGATGTCCCCCTAGATTAGTGCTTGTCAAAAGTAGATATATATTTACATTATCTGGGGGGCTTGACAATTGCAGAATGCACCTCTTACCCCAAGAGTTTCTTTGGCTGCATTGTCTAAGGTGGAATCTTGGAATCGGCATTATTATGAGGGACCTCATATGATTTTGATGAAGGGAACCCTAGCACCACCGTTTGATAAAAATAGCCCTAGTTCATAATTGTATTCCACATTTGTATTTTCTCCACTATGTTTATCTAGATATACTCTTCGTATCATACCTAGGTTACAACATATAATCCACTTAACAGAAGGCAATACTTACATTTTCTGTATGCTCTCCACATGACAGGTAAACTTAATTAAGTAACTGGTGCCTCCAAACAAAACAATTTCTTTATCATATTTCAGTGTGCTAGCAAACCAGGAGCAAGGTGAATGAATTAGTCAAAAGCCTTATTATAGCTATTTTTTATACTCTCACAAAATAGAAGAAATCAAAAAGATGCCAGAGGACAGAATTGCTATAAGATTATGTTTCCATAATATTTGCTTTTAGTTATTAATGTTGAGAGAATAACTCAGTGATGATAAAGAAAATGTAGGCTAAATCCCAGGACATGAATTTTTTTAAAAAATTTATTTAGTTTTATTTATTTATGGCTGTGTTGGGTCTTCGTTTCTGTGCGAGGGCTTTCTCTAGTTGCGGCAAGTGGGGGCCGCTCTTCAGCGCGGTGCGCGGGGCTTTCACTATCGCGGCCTCACTTATTGCGGAGCACAGGCTCCAGACGCGCAGGCTCAGTAATTGTGGCTCACGGGCCCAGTTGCTCCGCGGCATGTGGGATCTTCCCAGACCAGGGCTCGAACCCGTGTCCCCTGCATTGGCAGGCAGATTCTCAACCACTGCGCCACCAGGGAAGCCCGGAAATGAATTTTTTATTCAAGTGTGATCTAGATGTTAAATGATTAAATTGAGTGTCTTGGTAATTATTTCCAAGAATTCAACAAAAGATTCTGAATATATCACCCATGCATGATAATATGGTTTTCAGAAGGTTATTTCCAACAGACAATGGTATCCAAGTGCTAGGTAAAGCCAAGAAGACCTCTATCTAGGTTTACATTGAGTTGAGTTACTTCCTGCATGAAACACTTCCCTGATTCTTCCCCTTCCACACACACAACTCTTATAAACAAAAACAAAAACTGAACATTACTTCTTTGTGGCCTCAAATTGAAACTGAGCAGGACCCTGTGGGGATCCTGGGCACTAAAGCCTTTCTGTGTCCCTCATTTCTTGATTACAGGAAATAGGCTTCATTCAGCCTTCATGACCTTCCCTGAGTTCCAATGGGCAGGTTCAAACAGTTGCTAATCGGGGAAGGGAGGGGATGCAGAGATAAAGGAGGATCAGTCAAGAAACAGTAGTGCAGCCTTGGGGCAGGGTCCTGGTTCCCTCTCAAGGGATACACATAACTATATCTTTGAGCAGTTTTGCAGATACTGAAACCCCCACCACGTGGGAGAAGTTAACTATATGCTGCCCACAAGCACGTAGACCCCAGATGGGTTGGAACTAGAAGGTTGATGATGCTGACTCCAGATTACCTCCCCACCAACCAATCAGAATAATGTCCATGAGCTGATCACACCCACTTTGAACCATTACTATAAAATTTCTCACTACCCCTCCAGGTTGGTACACACAGTTTTGAGGGCATTAGCCTGCTGTGGCCCTGTTTGCCTGGCAAAGAAATAAAACTATTCTTTTTTACTTTACCCAAAAATCTGTCTCCAAGATTTAATTCTGTGTTGGAGTACAGAGGCCAGATTTGGCATTGAAATCCATTATGTCAGAGTCTGCCAGATAATCTCAAGCTGTTTATGGTACTTCTTTATTTAAAAGTCTACATACTTGGACTAGAAACAACCAGGTCTTTGTGTCATTCGCCTTGTATGGACATCATCTGACACAGTACCTATAACAAATTAGATACTCTATAAAGATTTGTTGACAGGAGTTGTGAGTAATAAAATGCTTACATGGATTTTTATATAACTCTTTTTTACTACAAAGAGTAGTGAGTCCTGAATTTAATCCTACTTGCATTATTCATTTCACGTTTTGAAATTTTTACGTTGAATAAGTCATTTCGTCATCTCCAAAATAACATGTGAAAACTATATATAAATCTTTGACTTCTCATCTCTCAAAATAAACCAATAGTAATTTAGTATGAGAGCTTTGATTTTACTTGTACTTTTTTTGAGAAAATTTTAAAATTAAATTTGTTTTGGGTGTATGATTCAAAAAATACATATCAAATTATGTCTATATGCTACAAGGATAAACACTTATAAAATAAAGTTGATATTTCTAAAAGGGTGCAGGTTTCCCCTTTAGCCATGGGCCTCCTGTACATGTTTCAGATAATCCAATGAACATTTGCATTGATTAAATTCTGAATTCCACATAAAAATGTCCCTTCCTTTGTTCCGTGTTAAAATTTGAACTGTAAATCATTTGCATTTAAATATCCTAGATTTGGTCCTTTACCAGTCTCAATATCCATTTGGATGATCACCAAAAGATAAAAATCTCAGCAAAATGTTGCATATGTTGCTTACAATCTTGCTTAATTACTTTGAATCTGTAATTCAAAATTCAAAACAAAAATAAAAATCCATAATCCATAGAAATACAAATCATAGCAAATGATATTTATGTCCAGTTTAGGATTTAGCATACATTTCACTTTGAATGACTAGTTGCTTTTCTTGAATGAGACACCTGCCTACATAACACACTGCATACAAGGACTGTAAGAGAATCCAGACTGTGAGCTTTGTGAAATTCACTGTCTGGGCCACTTCTTGCCCACTCACATGTTTACTGGTCCACTTGTTCCAAATGAACTAAGAGCAATGAGATAGAAGGAAGATAGAAGGAAGTAGAACAAGATTACCTTTTCATCAGAACAAGTGTGATTAGACTGGCTAGTTTTTAAAATGGTAGACTATTTTAAAAGTTATTACACTTGCAGCTCCATTTACATAAACTAGTCTTTTTCTCTATGTCTACTTGGTACATCCTCCATTGTATCTGTTCAGATATGAGCTTAACTCCCATTGTTCCTTTTCATATCCAATCAGAAATATATCTACAACCTATTGAGAATCAACAGTATAACAAAATGGGCATTAGGATAGCTAGGCTCCATAATTTTTTACTATAGGAGAGTGTTATTGAAACTTTAAAAAGAATTTCTGTAGGAAGGACTTAATAAGTCTAAGAATAAATAAATAAATTTATTGAACATTTAAATAAAGCAAGACAGAGTCAGTTTCAAATATACTAAGCACTATAACTAACTGTTAAGCTAACCTGATTATTAACATTTCCTAACTAGGGACTTGTTATTAGGCTTTTTTTTTTCAGTCTAAGAATTTAAGTACATTATTTAATAAAAGCTAATAAGCCTCACTGAGCTTTTCTTACATGACTGGGTTTAGAGAATTCCTCTGCATGGGTTTGCTTTCCTTTCTCTTTCTGTTCTTTGCTCTTCCTCCCTTCCTTGGGCTGGTGTCCTGATTTATGGAGCTTACTTCTTTCTCCTTCTGGAATCAGCTTCCACATTCCAGCTGCACTACACTATTTCATTCTGTCTGTGATTTAAGTTAGGGTTGTATGGCTTGAAGCTTATTTAATAATCTTTCAGGAAACACTGACATTAAGGGGGAAAAAAAATAGCTTTCTGAGCTTTCCCCCAGGAATCAAAACACATTTGTTCTTTTCAGTGCTTTTATTTAAAAAATTAAAATTTAAAATTCAGTTTCATTTGCACTAGCCACATTTCAAGTGCTCAATAGCCACATGTGGCTAGTGGCTACCTTATTAGACAGTGCAGATATAGAACATTTCCATCATTCCAGAAAGTTTTATTGGAAAACATTGTTTTAGATAATGTGTATTTCTTTCTTTGCTCTTTTTACAATCGTTATAAATTACTTTTATAATCAAAATAACAACAAAGTTATTTACACATTGGAGGATGCTTCCTTGCTCTCAAAATAAATTTAGACTGAAGGAAATCCATATCATGATTTACTTTATCTAAAAAATATGTATCATTAATGGCCTTCTATCCTGACATCATCTAACTGTTTTTTTAAATGAAGCATTTCTGTGAAATTTCTCATTCCAACCATCTAAAATACCAAATTGTTCAGTTATTCACCATGTTCTTTACTTCAGTCTCATTGAGAACATCTATTCAACCAGAAGTGGGAAAAAAATTACTTATTTAGCAATTAATATTTGGCTGCATTCCTTTTATGTGTATGTGCACTGAGGAATGGTCTATGGGTAGGGGAAATGGTAGGAGAGTCATGTTTTGGATATTTTAGGAGGTTTGTCAAACATCACATACAAATATGAGAGGCTACAATATTGGAAGCCCATGGGCCAGGCTGCAGATATCTATCCATCTGTCTATCCATCTGTCTGTCTATCTATCCCTATCTATATCTCCTTATTTATTTTGGTCTGCACAGATCTGGGCCACCTGGGGGTTGACGTTTTAAAAATTAATTTCCTTCATTTAAAATCTGGAAGATTTTTAAGAATACGGATTTTGCTTCTCTTAAAATATCAGATCTCATAATACTGAATCTATATTTTTGCAGGGCAGTTCAGTGGAGTCTGAGAAGCAGTCTCCTCCTTTAGAAGAAGCATGTGCTTTGTGCTTTCTGACACATGGTAGCCCCCAACCCTCCCTACTGTCTACTGCAGCTTAGGTTGCTGGTATATTGAGGTCATTGGCCCTAGCTATAGGCATCTGAGTTTGAGTCTGCTCCCTAAGTGAGGAGTAATCAGAACATATTCTAGTTAGATGAGAAATTGCCCAAGGAACTGAATGATTTGACACAATAGAAATCAGGCAGTAAAAATTGTGTCCTGTCTCAATTTGTATTAATCAATATTTCACCACCACTTCCACCACCTTCTATCAGTGTCTTGATGGGATTTATTGGCATTTATTGGAGTGGCTCATTGCTGCTGTACTACAGAGTATGTGCACACTAAAAGATATCTGTTAGATCTTAATGCACAAAAAAGTCATGAGTTAATTGTCAAAACTATCCTTGATAATATGACACACAAAAAAGCAACTTTAATTTCCATGGATCAGTTTCTCATGCAATTCTGTACTTTACTGGAAAGCATTAATCAAAGAAGTCATGCAGTCTTAACAGGACTGCTGACTAGATGTCCGTGGAGCTATGTGACTCTTCTAATACTCATATGTATCGATAAGAGAGTGAGACAAATATTTGTATGTGCTTGCTAAGATGCTTCCGAAAAACAGTTCTAAAAAGAGGCAAAGTTGTTTTGTGCAACCCATATCAGTGAAATCTGCTGAGTCCTCCAAAGCAATTACAGCACTCATCTGTTTTCCTGTGTATTTGTTTTTATGATTGTTGTTTTAAGCCACTCCTACTCTTCTAGAGTTACAGCTCCTTGGCACATAGTTCATTCTTCACTGGTGCAAATATATTAAGAAACATGGAACGTGTTGCAGAAAACACACGTGTGAACAAGGAATATTTCTCCAAGGTAAAAAATGTACAAAAATATTTTAAGTGGAACTGTGTAGAACATCTTAGATATTTCCAGTTCTATGTATTTTTGTTTATTGGTAATTGAAAAGCCCAAGCTGCTTTGTTTTCTCAATAATTTCTGTGCTGCTGTGGGCATAATTCTACACTAGCCAGAAGATCAATTTCAGATTAGGCTGAGTAAAAATGCCTTACATATGCAACACTATCAGGGTGTGGGCAAGCCCTCATAGACTGAAACCTCAATGCTCTTGAGAAGAGGACTTAACTAATATTTTGGAGAGTATTTTTTGATTAGCTTAATCTTTTTTATACTTCCGAGAAATTTCAAGTGAAGCAGTATGATCATCCTCATTTCAGAAATGAAGAGACTGATGCATAGAAGGAAAGTAATGTGTGCTAAGCCCCAGCACAAGATATTTGAGGAAAGGCTTCGGTTTCCAGTTTCAGTCTTTTGTTTTCCTAGTTCGATAGGCTCTGCTGCCCCCTCTAAAAATGAACAAGGGAAGAGAGATTGGCTGAAAACTGCGAGAAGGAATGGCTCTGAATTAAGAGCTTCTGGGAGGAATACTGAGGGAACAGACCCCACAGCTTTGTTGACTGACTCCGCAATCCTGTTTTGCTCTGATGCTTTAACTCAGCCTGGCGAGCTCCAGCCATTAGCAGAGGGCATCGCCAGGAGGAGACTGGTGAGAGCATTTCGGAGGCACGCACGCATCGTGGCACGAGTAGCTTGGGTCATGACCAAAGAGCGAAGGATCCAAAAGTCAGCTAACTGGAGAGATCAAGTTTTAGTTTTGTCTTGTTTTGTTTTGTTTTTGTGACCCTTTGTTTTCTCCTTCCTATTCTAGCTTTTGCCCTGAGCAGCAGCGTACACCAATCGGGCTGCCGGCTTTTGAATCTGAATGCGCACTACCCAACTTGTAAACTGTCAACAGACACCAGTTCAGGAAATTGCAACCAATTGAGCGTGGGCATACAGGATCTGAACTCGCTTCTCCTTCCCGTTGGAGCGCAGCGACCGCCCAGTTAGAGTTGCACCGGCGCCCTGCGCTCCAGCCCTGGCGGTGGGTTGGTCCTCCGCGCGCAGTCGTGCGGCGCTTTTCCGTGGTTCTGCGCGGGGTCCAGCCCCCCACCTCTGCTCCTACAAGCAAAGAGGAGAGCGACTCCTGGTTGCAGTTCTGGGACTTTACCATCTCCGCCAAGTCGCCGGGCTTCTGTCTCCCAGGTTCGCCTCGAGCCAGCTCGAGGTCTCCTCTCACCCGCAGCGCCCGCAGCTGGGACTGTCCGCCCCGCCTTCGCCCTAGCCCTCGCCTTGGCCTTGGCCCTGGCCTCTCCTCGGTGGATGTGGTGAGCCCGGCCCTAGTCCGGGGTCTGTCCTCGCCGGGCTGTCTCTCATAGAACTGAGGAGCGGGAGAATAAGGGAGGGGTTGGTGGAAGGTAGGAGTGGTGCGAACACCCAGAGTATCAAACTTGGGGGTGGCCAGTGGGGGTCAGGGGAGAAGAGAAGCCGTTGCAGGAGGCGGTGGGGACCCGCGAGGGGACGCTGGGCAGGGTCCCGCTGCGCGCGCTCCAAGCCCTCCAGGGGGAGAGACCTGGACTCTGTTTCCAGCTCCATCGCACGGAGAATTTCCGTCCAGCCTTCTCCATTGCGGGACCCTCGTCCCCCACCCTCCGCCCCTGTTTCTTTTTCCTCGAGGGAGGGATTCGCCTCCCGCCTCCGGAGCCTCGGATCCCCACCCGCTCCTCTGGCCGCGCAGTGCGGGGCGGGGCGGTGCCCTTGCGCTCTGCTGCGGAGGTGGGCTGCGGACCCCAGCGGCGCAAACCTCCTAGCGGCTCCGACTGTCAGGCGGACGCTGCGCTCTCCTGCTCTCCCGCGCGCGCGCGGCTGCCCAGCACCGTCGGAGCGGACGGATTGGGCCTGCCTTTGGGAACCGCCCAGTGCCTTCTCCGGGTCGGCGGGCTAGATAATCATCAGACTGACAGGCGGCACACGTCTGGCTTCCACGTCTCAACAGAAGCCCGAGGGCCGGGTCAGTAAGTGTAAGTCCTAACTGATTCACCTTCTGGTAATGAGAACACCCCAAAAAAAAGCTTTCGGGTCCTTTGAAGAGGGATGGGAGAGGTCCTCATGAGTGTAGGGGCTTTTTTTCCACATTTAGGCCGAAGATGGGCATTGTGGGTGAGACCATCCCTGTTTTCTACACTCACTGGAATATTCCTTACCCACTGAAGAGTCTTGACTATTTCCTTGACTCTTCTTAGAGAGAGGTAATTATCTTTCCAGAACAGCAGGTTGTTACTGTTCTTGCCTCTTTAAAAATAAACACCTGTTTAGGGGGGAAGGTCATACTGCATTCTCCAAAGCTGTTCAAGAATGGACACATTTATGTAAGCGTTTGCTGGTTCTGCACCAGAAGGGCTCACTCCCTGGTAGGAGCATATGGTGGACAAAAAGGAGGCAAAAGGAAAAGCTTTAAGGCTTTTGGAAATAGGGACACATCGTGTAAACTCAGTGACACGAAATACACAGTGCTGTTTTCAAAGGTCAGAGACTCAAATAGACAGAAGAGGGACATTCCCAATCGCCTTGGGAATATTTTCAACTTTCTGCTTATCAGACAAACGGTCATGTCTTACATGCAACATTCTGGATGTCCACACCCCCTCTCTCCAGGACTAATACATATAGGGCATATGGCATATTTTCTGGGATTCTTCCCTGAGAAAAATTCCTGGAAAGTTTTGTGATTGTAAAGATATTAAGTTTTTACTAAGGCCAACCTGTGACAGTAAGAATACTGTTGCAAAAAGCCAAACAAATTTAAATATGGAGTCAAAGCATAAACTGGTTTCCCACTTAGATAATTTGAAGTTCTTTGACTCTCTGGGGAAAACAAGTCCTGAAGCCATTTTCCTACTCTACGAAGAAATAGTTCTATAGCAGAATCTCTAACGATTCACTCGTTCAAGAAAACTACCACTCACAGTTCTCCTTGAATGTCTTGAACACTGTGAATGCCTCATTTTTACCTTATTTCATGGAAAGGTTTTCCCCCTTTTCTATTCATCTTTGAATTTTTGTGCTTTTGAGGTTTTACTCTGGCAACTCCCTCTGTGTACTCTCTTATCCTCTTCCACTTTTCCAGAAGTGAAGTCATAAAATTATACATTCTCTGGGTAACACTCTGACCTGGTTGAAGGCCAGTCGTCTGCTTGAGAACAGCTATTAGAATCCACATGCTAATACCCTGTAGATCAAAAATCATTCCTGTAGAGAAGCTTTAAAGAAGGGAATAAAGAAAATGAGACTGAAAAGAAAAAGCAAAATAAGTTAATAAATCAAATATGCTCCTAATAATCGTCAATCTTGGGCTTGCTCTCAATCTAGTTTGCTGCAAACCTCAAATTCAGACCTTCTGGAGTCTCGTTAGTTCTGTTAATGACTTGTCAGTATTGACTAATTGTGCTCTATAGAGTCTCTTTCTTAGTCTAAGGGAAATGGAAGGGCCCATCAAATAAAACACTCCAAGATTTGAATGGTTAGTTTCCACTTTCTCTAATCACTAAAGAATGGAGGCAAGTGCAAAAGGTGGCCTGGGTTCTTTAGAACATTCTATTTGAAATGTATGCAGAGAGAACGAGAATATATCAGTAAAGAAAATGCATGAGTACGTGAAAATCTCTATCATCTCTGTGATAAGCAACTATTAGTGTGTGTGTGTTAAGCCCTTGGAGAGAGAAAGTTTCCTTGTGGTATGTACTGACTAACAATTTTTAATGTTCTAATCAGAGATTATATCTTGGAACAACTTTCTTGTAGAGGTGGTTACCTGATTAAGAACAAGAAAGTAAGCACAGAGATGTCATATCAGAGCAAGAATCCTATATAGGCAATTATCTTCAGTAAAGGAAAGGATCAAAATTGTTACTTTGTATTTTGCTAACCTCAATTATTCAGTAAAATTGTGCTTTCCATATTTGCTAAGATTTAAACAATGAATGGAAACAATCCAGCCTGTGTCCTAAAAGACACAGCTGTGGTGGGGAGGCTGAAGGAAAACAACTGTGATGTGTCATGTGCTCCTTGTGGGATTAGAAGTGAGCACAGGTTGTTGAGATAAGTGAATAAGGAGGGCAGAGAGGCATGAGAAAGGCTGATGTGTTGCTGGAATTGAAAGTAGTTTGGGATGACAGAAGCATCAGATATATCCTAAGATGGCAGGAGAGATGAAGGCAGGGTTGAGTTCAAGGAAAGCTTTGAATGTCATACAGTGGAGTTGGGATTTTCTTGTGTATGTCAGTGTTATCAGCCTGTACATGCAGCAACTGTAGTGGGAGAGCAAATTAATGAAAACATATATGCAGGGGCAGCTCAGCAGATCATGCAAAACAGAACCTATTCAAGAATGCAAAAGAGAAGGAATTTAATGCAGAAAATTGGTTACACAAGTGATGGAAGCCAAGCAGAGGATGTTGAGGCCACACAGGAATTAGCAAGAGCAAAGAATCATTACTACCTCCAGATAGAGGGACACAGGGAAAAAGCGGTGTGACTGAATCCAGGGACCATGTGCCGCCACTGGAAACAAAATCACTGCAGACCATTCCCGTGGGAGCCAGCCATAGAGGGACGGCTGAGGCACTGGTAAGAGGAGAGAGGGAGGGAGAAGAGTACAGTGGCTTCTGGATTCTCCCTTCCTCCTGCCTCCTAGTTACCTGCCAGTGCCTCCTGTTGGCCAAGCGCAGCCAGCATCCCAATGTCCTGGGCACCTGGAAATATGGTCTGCAAGAGTCAGCCCTCCAGTGTCAGGGGAAGAATGGAGCTGAGCAAACAGGCTCAGCCAGACACTGTCTGTGGCATGAATAAATATGACTCACCTACTGATGTAGGTAGATGTGATTATGATTAATAAAAAACAAATTCATTTCAAAGAGGTTCTGAATTAATGGTGGCAGCCTTTTTTCATTATGAGTGTATTCAAAAAGTACTACCATTATGATGTTGGGCTCAGGATGTTTCTATAGACTTGAGAAGGTAACTTTGTATTAGAAACTGATTAGTATTATTTGAAGCAATTTGGAGATGTTGGGGAAATGAAATGATCACATTTGAATTTCAGAAAAACCATTTTAATGTCAGAGTATGCTCTATTAAGTAAATGTAAGAGCTTTAGAGTAAGGGCACTATCCTATTGTCTTTTCCCCCAGCACAAATCCTAATTCCTGACAGTGGGTTTTAAATACTTGCTGAATGCATGTTTGAGTAAGTATAAGCATCATGAGAGTGGAGCCACCTCTGGCATTTAGTAGATGCTTAATTATATTAGTTAAGTGAATGAACGAATGAATGAGGAAAGAAACGAAGGAAGGAAGAAAGGATAGGGAAAAGGGAGATAAGTTAGACAACTATTAGAGTTATTACAGTAAGAAATCAAGAAGGACAAAATTAATGTGGTAGAAATAAGAGGACCATTGGGAGAGAGATTTAAGAGTAGTCTGAGGGTTCTCTTAAACATGTGGGCTAAAGGAGATGAAAAAGCCTGCATAGTTACCTGCTTTTTAACTTTACGTGGCTTAATTAATGAGGATAGTATTGACTTAAGTAGGGCACACAGAAGGATTCTGAGGGTTGAGGTGGGTGACTAGAGAAGAAAAGTGTTAAAACTTTTGTATTCAGGGATTAGAGAGAGATGAAATTCAGACTGGACATATTTTCATACAGTTCCTATGTAGGATTCTGCTGTATGTCAGGTAGGAAGTTTATTTCAGATCATCAAAAAAGCTGCTGTTAAAAAAAAAAAAAAAAAAAAAAAGCTGCTGTTTTACACAGGCTACCTATTTTTAATGCTAATCCCTACATTAGAAAAAATGGCTATGAAACAGAATCTGCTCAGTTTATCTTAAATATTTTATACTCCTAAAGTCCAAGCACCAGGCAAAGGATTTTAATATTTGTCTCTTTTCTGTGCAATTAGTTGCTATATTTATACATTTAAAGCAGTCAAGATATTGAAGCAAACTTTATCTACCTTAAAATTAATTTGATGAATTTATAGCAGTTATAAAATTAATTGATAATGTTTGTAATATCCATCTCACTTAAACTGGATTGAATCAATTTGGTCACATTCACATAGGAATTGTGTCTATACTATAGACATTACATTTTGCCTTCATAATATACATTTCAAGGATCTGATTTAATTCATCCATATTTGTGAATAGACTTATTAAAGGGTCTACTTTATTGAAATGTTCTACTATGTGCAACTTTAGGGATCAGAGGACAGGTACTTTGAGCCCCAACCAAAATGAAACCAATCCATTTGTGATATTCCTTGCACCCTTGAGTTTTCCTCGTTCCATATTTGTTCATTTTTTAAATTGTAGATTCTTGTGCTAGTTGATGAAAATGGGCCTATTAGGTGCAGAGGCTGATGAGAACCAGACAGTGGAAGAAATGCAAGTGGAGCAGTTCGGTCCAGGGCACACCACTCCTAGAGGGGAGCTGGCCCCTAACTCTGAGCCAGAGCTTATAGACAGCACCAAGCTGATTGAGGTACAGATCGTCCTTATATTGGCCTATTGCTCCATCATCTTGCTTGGGGTGATTGGCAATTCCTTGGTGATCCATGTGGTCATCAAATTCAAGAGCATGCGTACAGTAACCAACTTTTTTATTGCCAATCTGGCTGTGGCGGATCTTCTGGTGAACACCCTGTGCTTGCCATTTACACTTACCTACACCTTAATGGGGGAATGGAAAATGGGTCCTGTCCTATGCCACTTGGTGCCCTATGCCCAGGGCCTGGCAGTACAAGTGTCCACCATCACCTTGACAGTAATTGCCCTGGACCGGCATCGTTGCATTGTCTACCACCTGGAGAGCAAGATTTCAAAGCGAATCAGCTTCTTGATTATTGGCTTGGCTTGGGGAATCAGTGCCCTTCTAGCAAGCCCCCTGGCCATCTTCCGGGAGTATTCACTGATTGAGATTATTCCTGACTTTGAGATTGTGGCCTGTACTGAGAAGTGGCCTGGTGAAGAGAAGAGCATCTATGGCACTGTCTATAGCCTTTCCTCCTTATTAATCCTGTACGTTTTGCCTCTGGGCATCATCTCTTTTTCCTATACTCGTATCTGGAGTAAACTTAAGAACCATGTCACCCCTGGAGCTGCTAATGACCACTACCATCAGCGGAGGCAAAAAACCACCAAAATGCTGGTGTGTGTGGTGGTGGTATTTGCAGTCAGCTGGTTGCCGCTCCATGCCTTCCAACTTGCTGTCGACATTGACAACCAAGTCTTGGACCTGAAGGAGTACAAACTCATCTTCACTGTGTTCCATATCATTGCCATGTGCTCCACCTTTGCCAACCCCCTTCTCTATGGCTGGATGAACAGCAACTACAGAAAGGCTTTCCTCTCAGCCTTCCGCTGTGAGCAGAGGTTAGACGCCATTCACTCGGAGGTATCTGTGACATTCAAGGCTAAAAAGAGCCTGGAAACCACAGAGAACAATGGGCCCAATGATTCTTTCACAGAGGCTACCAATGTCTAAGGCAACTGCCATGTGAAAATATATGGATGAATTCTGACCAGAGCTGTAAACCTGGTTGAGTGGGGTGTGCAGGTGCATCCTCATTTCCCATTTTAAGGAAACATCTGAATGGAAGCATCTGCAGTATAATTCATGGAAAACTGGTTGGCAGAGTCTAGTAAAAACACTCAAATTCAAAGACAAGGCAACAAAACAGTTTGCTTACTGTTGCTTAGATTGTAGGTTGGATTATGAATAAAAGCAGAGAGAAATGGTTTTGACTGTTTCCCAGAGTGAAGGAAACGTGAACAAGGAGTTGGTGTTATCAGCATTGCTAAGAGGTGGTGGGTAAAAAAGTTGACTTTAAAATCACATTAGGGCATAGAATGAGGATGACGTATAATTCACTGCTCCCCCCTCATCTGATAAAAATGCTGCCAACACCAATTCCTTAGAAAGCCACAGACTCTTCTCTATTGTATTTTGCCTTTTTGTTATTCTTCCTATGGACTAAAACCATCAGAGAACACTGCAGGTAAATGTTACCAACTATTTGAATGACTTCAAGGAAATAAACTGAAATTTTCTATGTAATTAGTGTTTTGGCAAATGATGGGGGAAATCTTTACCACCCAGTTAGCCAATTGTTTTTTAAAACCAAATGCACATTTAACGAAAAGTTTCTTCAACTTCGAATCAAAGGCTGAAATTCTCAGAGAAATGTAAACCATCATTTAACTTCTCATTTCAACTTGTCCCTGCTTTGTATAGTTACTATTTGGATAACAAATAAGCATGCCACACAATACTTTTAATCATTGCTAATTGTTATAACTTTTTGAACACATATCATTCCTATGTTGGAGCTGAGTTTGTCTTCACTAAAAATTAAATCAGATTAGGAAATAGTTTTGTGGCATTTTGTAACATTTTGCAGTTATTTGTAAGCAGTTTTTGCACAGGTACATACTCTAATGTGTTTACTGCAGTGTTATTATTATTTACTTTTGAAATTCATTTTCCATGGACCCATTCGTGATTCATAAAACAATGTAATTTCATCAAAATGGAACCCATCTGGTAAGAACTATTAAAAACATTACATTCATTCCACTTTAAAAATGTTCAATTTGGACCAGTTTCAACATAAGTTATCCTCCTTTCAAAATAATTAGCTATATTTTTGGATAACTTCTGAATATATACATAATAAAATTTTACTTATAAATAGTGGAACATAGATGCTGTAATACTTTTCTTTTAATGATTTTGTGAGTACAATTTTTATTTCAGTATTATCCAACCAAAGATGCTTAAAAACCTATTACATTCATGAAAAATAATTGAGATATTAAAACAGCTGTACTTCTTTGAATGCTCTTAATGAAGTTTCATTGTAATCATATTTTTTATAAGTATGACTGAATTTGTGAATAGATTCCTTAAATTTTAAGTAAATTCAGCATGACTGTTGCATTTAGTTATAAACATTAACTTTGTGAACAGGAGCAACTTATTTTATGGATACATTTGAAATTCATATTATGGCTCTTACTGAATTATTTTCATGCTAGAAATAAAAGACTGGTCTTGAAGTAGACTGCACTTTTGGAATACTGAAAAAGAATGAAAACAATGGAAGTTAGATTAAGTGTTAAGACTGAATAAGAAGTTGACAAATAATGTATATCTGTAACATATAATTGAATAATTCATTTTTCTCTTGGACCTGGCATAACTGTCCCAGAAGAAGCTTTTTGTCTCTTAAATAGCAGTTACTTTGCTTAAGATGCTAATAGATAATTGTGCTCAAAGATTTTTTTTTTCCTCTTGGAGAATTCTTACACTGTAGGAAATGTGCATGCTACTGTATCACATGTTGTCATAGTAAATTATTAGAATCCAATTAATATTTGTGATCTAATTAATTATGTTAACTCATTAATAAAATGTCTTTTATGTAGTGATTTTGTCTGTTGAAATAAAAAGAATTTGGAAAATTAGAGAAATGTGTGTTAATTTATGTCAGAGTTCCTGTCCAAGATGAGATAGCCTTTGACACAACTAAAGAAAGGGAAATCATGGTGGCTCCTGCACAGTTAGTCTAGTGCTCTCTCCAGTCTGTACATGAACTTGAGTCAATGGACTCATTCCTGTGGCTGCAGGTATAATCCATATTCTGACAATGCCTGAATATACCTCTATTTTCAGACCTGACCTTTCTTCTGGACGTCAAACCTCTATCAGCCCACTTGACGTGCCCACATAGTTTCTCACCAGCAGATCAAACCCAGTGTGTCTAAGTCAGAACCTGCCATTTTGATCCACACACCACCCCACCTCCACTTTGTTTTCCTGTATTACCTGTCCCAGTCATGACACTGCTATCCACCCAGTTCCCAAAAGTGTAAGCACTTTGGAGTCACTCCTGTCTCTTCTGTCTCTTTATCACACATGTCCAATTAATTCTCACATTTTGTGCTAATTCCTAGATGTTTCTTGAATCAATTCACTTTTCTCCATCCCTGTGCTCCCCACCATAGTTCAGGCTGTGATTATCTCCCTAGACCCTTATATCTCTCATCTGGTTTAATGTAGCAACTTCTTATTGTTCTTTCTATATCTCATCATTTTCCTATCCAATCCAACTTTGCCCACTAGCCAAGTGATTTTTCACAAAACTCAAATTTTATCAAATCACTTTTCTCCTCATCATTCTTATGCCAAAATCTTTCTATGACTTAGAAGGATGTATAGTACCTCTTTGTACCTATATGTTCTACCCCTTGCAGGTTCTCTCTTTTTCCAATCTTTGTTACATATGGAGCATATGAAGGCAGGGGACCAGGACTGTTTTAATCACTGTGGTACTTGCAGTTCCTGGCACCAAGTAAGCGCTCAGTAAATATCCATTAAGGAAATTGAATTGATGAGTCAAGTAAATATTAAAGCAGATTTGAAGATACATCCATAAGGATGTAAATGATAAGCTACATGATAGGAAACCAGCTTTATTGTACAACTTGTAGAAAAGTAAGGTTTTAGCTATGCTGGAATCCAGTAAAGATGTATATTTGTCCAAGATTAGATTGGTTTTATTTTTTTGAAGGCCATTAAGGATAGACATTGGCATAGTTGAAGGAGCTCTATAAATAGATTCCACTTATGGCTCACTCAGAATTATCTAGAACCTTGTACAAGGGAAGCATGTAGCAGCCAGTGAAGTCTATTAGTCATAATTCAGATAGCTAAGGAGAAGTGATCACAGGTATTTCCAGCAAAAAGTCATTTAATACAGGAAATTAAAATCTTGCGAAACCATTGGAGGAACTGGAAAAGTGAAAGTTAGGAAAAGCCTCCACTGACATTGAGGAAACAAGGAAGTGCAAAATTGCAGGAAACCACAATGAATACCTACAGCAGCAATGTGGACAATACACAGGAATAAGCATAAATTTTTATCTGTGAAAATGTTATTGCCTCCTGCTAAAGCCACTCTCCTGCCCATCCCTCCCATAGACTCAGTAATGTCTTTTGTTTCTCTTCTGCTTTCCAAAATTCATGTGAGTATCTCTCACTTGTGAAATACAAATCAAGCCTTGCTGGCAGGGATTTGGGGAAATGTAGTTCTTAGGTTTCCAGACCCTACAATACAGGCGAGAGCTTTGAATGGAGAATATGGTGCTTAATTGCTGTCCAACAATCTGGCAATCTTGAGAACTGCTCAAATGGTGCAATTTCTAGTTGCAACCACATTCTCTCCTTCTCTGTACCTCTGGGTTCTTCAGAGTTGCAGTGATGCAAGTTAACTATGCCTTTTTTTCTTTTTTCTCTTATCCAGGCCAATGTGTTAAAGATACTCTTTAAAACTGACCTATTAGTACAGGTGGACTAAGGAGTAAAGTACCAGTAAGACCATTTTGGAAAGGAGGAAGAAAGATTTATACCAAGACTTTAAAAACAACAATCTAAAAACCACACAAGGATATACATTCTGAGTTAGCTTCCTAGGATGAGCAAAGGAAATGATGTTTCAGGGAGAAAATAATTTTAAAATTTTCAAGTTCACGAGATGAAATATTAAATTATAAGGCAACAAAAGATAAAGAGTTTACTTTTCCTTAAGAAAACAAAGACTAAAGAAACACAAAAATAGTGGAGAATACAAACATTTTCATGATTATGTCTTATGACATTAAACAAAGGTAGGAATTTTATTTAACAAAGGGTTACTAAGGGTTGATTTGTGAAGATTTATAAAAGACACCTGTCTGTTAGACCATTGACCTTTTTCTGCCTTGGTACACTGGTCAGATGTCCATAGACTTTATAAGTTTTCCTGGGTATGGAAGAGTTTATAGGAAATACTGCAAGTTATGACATTCACATGTTATCTGTAACTCCAACTCTTTCTTTTCAGTTTGTGAATGTGTAAGTGAATGGAAGTAAACAGGAATGACTAATCCTGAATCTACTCTCCTTTATAAACAAATCATTACCAAGTTTAAACACTTTAACAAATTACTTGCAAAAACACAACATATGCTACAGGTGTGAGTTGTCACATTAAAATTTAAACGTGCTGCATTATCTTCAAAAGAAATAAAGAAAAAGCAATTGAAGATTTTAAATTTGTTTTTTGCCTTTCTCATAGGAAAGTAACATACATTGTAAAAAAAAAAAAAAGTACAGATATGTGTATATGCACAAATACACACATTTAATTACAAACAAAATCACCTTGATGTACATTATCATTCAATATTGTATATTGCCTGTGTATAAACCGTCCAACTGTGTAACAGTGGTTATTAACCTTTTTCCATATGACACACGATTCCCACCAGGGCCCTGTGAAAGTATTTACCAGTGGGCTGTGGGTGGTACAGGGTGAAGAGAGTGGGGGAATGCATTTTGGAATGTGAACAAAAATAATTTGGGTATAAGCTGTTCTGCATAAAAGCTCCTTGGTGAGAGTTACCAACCAGTTGATAATCGAAGATGATACATATCAGACTGGTGCTTATCATTTTGAACACCAACACATTTTAAAATGTCATCTATTAGGATAGAATAAGCTACAATCAGCCTCTAAGTACACATAGATCTGTTGTGCAATTATTCCTGTTCTCTGATAGAAGAAAATCAGAGTCTTGTTTTGAGAATGCAATTGAAGGGGAAAGAAAAGTGGATTCAATGGATGTATTTAGAGTCAGGACTGCAGAGTGCATTGTGTATATTAAGTTGGAACCAAATACCATCAGTCAAAATAGACCTACAATTATATCTGGATCCCATCAGACTTGACCATATTGAGGGATGTAACAACAGGGTCTAGGGGAACAGAGATAATGTAATTTTAGATTCACTGAAGTAATAATAAGAGAGGTTTGGCACTGAAGGATTTTTTCTGCCTTTTTGTTCCAGGAAAAATAATTTACTGGAAGTAAAATCTTCCTACTTACTACTACAAGGACAACTCCATATAAACAGTTTTTGTCAAAGGCACAAAAAGCCTCACAGTACACTTAATAGCTTATGACCTCTAAAGCTCCACAGGAGGTACACAAACCTGGTTTGTCTCCATTATAAGGATTTTACATTTACTTTCTTATGTTTAGCTTAAAAGTCTAAAATTAGATGGAGGCATTCCTTACCTAGGAAGACCTCATGAGAATTACTTATAACTGTCATTACATTCCAAGACAAAATGAAACAGATGATTATAGTTATGAGCATTCATTAAAATACAGGTCCCAGCAGCTTTTTTTTCTTTTAGTGGATATAATTTAAAGTATACTAATGGAATTTTGGAACTTTTGATATTGTGATGTGGTGCTATGCAAAAACATAGTTGAGCATATACTTTGAGCAGTTTTGCTATTAGTGCTAATCACTTGTACTGATAGATTATTCACCATCTCTTACTGATTACACTTTGCCCACCAGCACATTTTTACAGGTATGACTGTGCAACAGAGTTATGTCGTCCTTGCAGAAAACTCATGGTGTTCAACAAATTAACAGCATTCTTTACAATATCTTCTGTTATTCCCAAGCGTAAGTCCCTCTCATGAGTTTTCTCCTGTTGTCCTCCTCCCCAGTTCTGTTTTCTACTGACAGAGATTGGCTGGAAGGACAAGTGAGGTGAGCAGGGTTCCAAGGAGCATGTAATATACTCCATAATGCCGGGAAGACCAGTGGGTGAATCTGCATCAGGCAATGCTTAAAGCTGGAGAGTCCGGAGCAACAGCCAGTTTCAAGGGAGCAGTCTTAAAGGGGTCATGGAACTAAGCGTCAGCATCTGGACAGGGCCTGGACCAAACCAGGAAGCAGAAACTGTGAGAAGACAGGGAGGCAGGAGCAAAGTAATAGCTGCACCACTGTGGATAGCAATGCTAAGTGAAGGGTCCTGGACAAAGGTGGAAAATCTTAGATAAGCATCTCCTTATGTAAACTGCATATACTCATGACAGCAACACTCACTCCTTTTAGTTAAAATAATCTGCAAGCTCTCATAACTCTCTAGAAGAAAACATTTGTAATTAATTATCAGATTTTTTTAAATAGCTGGGAGTTCATTCATTCAACACATAATTACATAAGTTTACTGAACCTTAAAATAGTAAATTCTTGTGATAATTACTTCTTGCTTTTCACATTCGGAATGAGGTGTATGAGAGAGAGTGCTCTCTGTGGAGAGAGGGAGACATGGAGGGGAAAGAGCAGACAAAACATTCTAAAGAAAAGGGGCAGAAGACCCCCGATAGTTTCCTGTTTGCCTTCATTGTGTAGATCAAATGGGTACCAATTCAGTGGAAGATTCACTGAATTTCTGCAGCACTGCTGAACTCCCAGCCAGCCTCAGCACTCAGTCAATACCTTACCATTTTATATTTTAATTAAAGTAAAATGTACAGTTAAAGGCACAGATTTAGGTACATAATTCCATGCATTTTGACAAGTGTATACACATATATAACCACTTACCTCCATCAAGATATAGATGATTCTCATCACTTCATAAAGATCTTTCATGTTCATTTCCAATCACCTCCACCCTATTCCAATAGCAAGCCATAGATTGATTTTGTCTATTCTTCAACTTCATACAAATGGAAACATAGACTATGTATTGTTTATATCTGGCTTATTTTACATAATATAATGATTTGGAGATTCATCCATTTGTTGTACATTCATTCATTTTTACTTTATTACTGGGTCATGTTCAGTTTTGTGAGTACACTACAATTTATTTATCCATTCTTCTCTTGATAAACATTTGGGTTATTTCAGGGTTTTGGCTGTTATGACTAAATCTGCTATAAATTTTCCTTCCTAAGTCTTTTCATGAACATATATTTTTATGTCCCTGAGGAAAATACAAGCAGCTGAATTACTAGGTCATGGAATAGATATATAGTGAACTTTATATAAGAAACTGGGAGTTACACTCCCACTTAAAAAAATATGAGAGATCCAGTTGTTCCATACTTTTGCAACATTTGGTGTTGTCAGATGTTTAAATATTTTCCATTGTAGTGGAAATCCCATAGTGCTTTGGATTTGCATTTATCTGATGATTAATGATGTTGATCATGCCTATTCATCATTCATATATCTTCTTTGGAAAAGTCTATTCTTTATTCATGTCTACTGTATATTTTTTAAAATTGTATTACTTTTGTTTTTTATTGAATTGTGGATCCTTATAAATTCTGGATATATACTGAATAGAAACTTGATATATTCTCCCAAATACATGTATCACAAATGATTTTTCCCAGGAAGTGATAAAAGTTTTTAATTTTCATCAAATTCAATTGATCATTTTTTCTTTTAACATCAGTATTTTTTGTGTCCTCTCTGAGAAATATTTGCTTGCCCCAAGGCCAGAAAGATATTCTGTTTTCCCAGAAGATTTACAGTTTTACCTTTCACATCCATGATTCATCTCAATTAATGTTTGTGTTTGGATTTATTTATTTTTCATATCTTTATCTAATTCTTCTGGCACCAATCATTAAAAAGACTTTAATGAGAAGCAAGAAGAACTACAATCCTGTAGCCTGTGGAACAAAAACCACATCCACAGAAAGATAGACAAGATGAAAAGGCAGAGGGCTATGTACCAGATGAAGGAACAAGATAAAACCCCAGACAAACAACTAAATGAAGTGGAGATAGGCAACCTTCCAGAAAAAGAATTCAGAATAATGATAGTGAAGATGATCCAGGACCTTGGAAAAAGAATGGAGGGAAAGATTGAGAAGATGTAAGAAACGTTTAACAAAGATTTAGAAGAATTAAAGAACAAACAAACAGAGATGAACAATACAATAACTGAAACGAAAACTACACTAGAAGGAATCAATAACAGAATAACTGAGGCAGAAGAATGGATAAGTGACCTGGAAGACACAATAGTGGAATTCACTGCTGTGGAAAAGAATAAAGAAAAAAGAATGAAAAGAAATGAAGACAGCCTAAGAGAGCTCTGGGACAACATTAAATGCAACAACATTCGCATTATAGGGGTCCCAGAATGAGAAGAGAGAGAATGGACCCGAGAAGATTTTTGAAGAGATTATAGTCAAAAACTTGCCTAACAGGGGAAAGGAAATAGCCACCCAAGTCCAGAAAGCACAGAGAGTCCCATACAGGATAAACCCTAGGAGAAACACATCGAGACACAAAGTAATCAAATGGCAAAAATTAAAGACAAAGAAAAATTATTAAAAGCAGCAAGGGAAAAACGACAAATAACATACAAGGGAACTCCCATAAGGTTAACAGCTGATTTCTCAGCAGAAACTCTACAAGCCAGAAGGGAGTGGCATGCTTTACTTAAAGTGATGAAAGGGAAGAACCTACAACCAAGATTATTCTACCCGGCAAGGATCTCATTCAGATTCGATGGAGAAATCAAAAGCTTTACAGACAAGCAAAAGCTAAGAGAATTCAGCACCACCAAACCAACTCTACAACAAATGCTAAAGGAACTTCTCTAAGTGGGAAACACAAGAGAAGAAAAGGACCTACAAAAACAAACCCAAAACAATTAAGAAAATGGTCATAGGAATATACATATCAATAATTACCTTAAACGTGAATGGATTAAATGCTCCAACCAAAATACACAGGTTTGCTGAATGGATACAAAAAGAAGACCCATATATATGCTGTCTACAAGAGACCCACTTCAGACCTAGGGACACATTCAGACTGAAAGCAAGGGGATGAAAAAAGATATTCCATGCAAATGGAAATCAAAAGAAAGCTGGAGTAGCAATACTCATATCAGATAAAATAGACCTTAAAATAAAGAATGTTACAAGAGAAAAGGAAGGACACTACATAATGATCAAGGGATCAATCCAAGAAGAAGATATAACAATTATAAATATATATGTACCAAACATAGGAGCACCTCAATACATAAGGCAACTGCTAACAGCTATAAAAGAGGAAATCGACAGTAACACAATAGTAGTGGGGGATTTTATCACCTCACTTACACCAATGGACAGATCATCCAAAATGAAAATAAATAAGGAAACAGAAGCTTTAAGTGACACAACAGACCAGGTAGACTTAATTGATATTTATAGGACATTCCATCCAAAAACAGCAGATTACACTTTCTTCTCAAGTGAGCATGGAACATTCTCCAGGATAGATCACATCTTGGGTCACAAATCCAGCCTCAGTAAATTTAAGAAAATTGAAATCATATCAAGCATCTTTTCTGACCACAACGCTATGAGATTAGGAATGAATTACAGGGGAAAAATGTAAAAAACACGAACACATGGAGGCTAAGCAATACGTTACTAAATAACCAAGAGATCACTGAAGAAATTAAAGAGGAAATCAAAAAATGCCTAGAAACAAATGACAATGAACACATGACAATCCAAAACCTATGGGATGCAGCAAAATCAGTTCTAAGAAGGAAGTTTATAGCTATACAACTCTACCTCAAGAAACAAGAAAAATCTCAAATAAACAGCCTAACCTTACACCTAAAGGAACTAGAAAAAGAAGAACAAACAAAACCCAAAGTTAGCAGAAGGAAAGAAATCATAAAGATCAGAGCAGAAATAAATGAAGTAGAAACAAAGAAAACAATAGCAAAGATCAATAAAACTAAAACTGGTTCTTCGAGAAGGTAAACAAAATTGATAAACAATTAGCCAGACTCATCAAGGAAAAGTGGGAGAGGACTCAAATCAATAAAATTAGACATGAAAAAGGAGAAGTTACAACAGACACCGCAGAAACACAAAGCATCCTAGGAGACTACTACAAGCAACTTTATGCCAATAAAATGGACAACCTGGAAGAAATGGACAAATTCTTATAAAGGTATAACTTTCCAAGACTGAACCAGGAAGAAATAGAAAATATGAACAGACCAATCATAAGTAGTGAAATTGAAACTGTGATTAAAAATCTTCCAACAATCAAAAGTCCAGAACCAGCGGGCTTCACAGGTGAATTTTGTCAAACATTTAGAGAAGAGCTAACACTCATCCTTCTCAAACTCTTCCAAAAAATTGTAGAGGATGGAACATTCCCAAATCATTCTGTGAGGCCACCATCACCCTGAGACAAAAACCAGACAAAGATACAACAAAAAAAGAAAATTACAGACCAATATCACTGATGAATATAGATGCAAAAATCCTCAACAAAATACTAGCAAACAGAATCCAAAGACACATTAAAAGGATCATACACCATGAGCAGGTGGGATTTATCCCAGGGATGTAAGGATTCTTCAATATATGCAAACCAATCAATGTGATACACCATATCAGCAAATTGAAGAATAAAAACCATATGATCATCTCAATAGATGCAGAAAAATATTTTGACAAAATTCAACACCCATTTATGATAAAAACTCTCCAGAAAGTGGGCATAGAGGGAACCTACCTCAACATAATAAAGGCCATATATGACAAACCCACAGCAAACATCATTCTCAATGGTGAAAACCTGAAAGCATTTCCTCTAAGATCAGGAAAAAGGCAAGTGGGTCCACTCTCACCACTATTATTCAACATAATTTTGGAAGTCCTAGCAATGGCAATCAGAGAAGGAAAAGAAATAAAAGGAATCCAAATTGGAAAAGAAGAAGTAAAACTGTCACTGTTTGCAGATGACATGATACTATACATAGAGAATCCTAAAGATGCCACCAGAAAACTACTAGAGCTAATCAATGAATTTGGTAAAGTTGCAGGATACAAAATTAATGCACAGAAATCTCTTGCATTTCTATACACTAATGATGAAAAATCAGAAAGAGAAATTAAGGAAACACTCCCATTTACCATTGCAACAAAAGAATACAATACCTAGGAATACACCTACCTAGGGAGACCAAAAACCTGTATGCAGAAAACTAAGACACTGATGAAAGAAATTAAAGATCATACCAACAGATGGAGAGATATACCATGTTCTTGGATTGCAAGAATCAATATTGTGAAAATAACTATAATACCCAAAGCAATCTACAGATTCAATGCAATGCCTATCAAATTACCAATGGCATTTTTTACAGAACTAGAGCAAAAAATCTTAACATTTGTATGGAGACACAAAAGACCCTGAAAAACCAAAGCAGTCTTGAGGGAAAAAACGGAGCTGGAGGAATCAGACTCCCTGACTTCAGACTATAATATAAAGCTACAGTAATCAAGACAATATGGTACTGGCACAAAAACAGAAACATAGATCAATGGAACAAGATAGAAAGCCCAGAGATAAACCACGCACCTGTGGTCAACTAATCTATGACAAAGGAAGCAAGGATATACAATGGAGAAAAGACAGTCTCTTTACTGAGTGGTGCTGGGGAAACTGGAGAGCTACATGTAAAAGAATGAAATTAGAACACTCCCTAACACCATACACAAAAATAAACTCAAAATGGATTAAAGACCTAAATGTAAGACTGGACACTATAAAACTCTTACAGGAAAACATAGGAAGAACGCTCTTTGACATAAATCACAGCAAGACCTTTTTTGATCCACCTCCTAGAGTAATGGAAATAAAAACAAAAATAAACAAATGGGACCTAATGAAACTTCAAAGTTTTTGCACAGGAAAGGAAACCATAAACAAGACGAAAAGACAACCCTTAGAATGGGAGAAAATATTTGCAAATGAATCAACGGACAAAGGGTTAATCTCCAAAATATATAAACAGCTCATGCAGCTCAATATTAAGAAAACAAACAACCTAATCCAAAAATGGGCAGAAGACCTAAATAGACATTTCTCCAAAGAAGACATACAGATGACCAAGAAGCACACGAAAAGCTGCTCAACGTCACTAATTATTAGAGAAATGCAAATCAAAACTACAACGAGGTATCACCTCACACCAGTTCGAATGGGCATCATCAGAAAATCTACAAACAACAAATGCTGGAAAGGGTGTGGAGAAAAGGGAACCCTCTTGCACTCTTGATGGGAATGTAAATTGATATAGCCACTATGGAGAACAGTATGGAGGTTCCTTTAAAAACTAAAAATAGAATTACCACATGATCCAGCAATCCCACTACTGGGCATATACCCAGAGAAAACCATAATTCAAAAAGACTCATGCACCACAATGTTCATTGCAGCACTATTTACAATAACCAGGTCATGGAAGCAACCTAAATGCCCATCGACAGACCAATGGATAAAGAAGTTGTGGTACATATATACAATGGAATATTTCTCAGCCATAAAAAGGAACGAAATTGGGTCATTTGTGGAGACGTGGATGGATCTAGAGACTGTCATAGAGAGTGAAGTAAGTCAGAAAGAGAAAAACAAATATTGTATATTAATGCATATATGTGGAACCTAGAAAAATGGTACAGATGAACCAGTTTGCAGGGCAGAAGTTGAGACACAGATGTAGAGAACAAACGTATGGACACCAAGGGGGGAAGCAGAGGGGGGGTGGATGTGGTGGTGTGATGAATTGAACTATTGGGATTGACATGTATACACTGATGTGTATAAAATTGGTGACTAATAAGAACCTGCTGTATAAAAAAATAAAATAAAATTCAAAAATAAAAAAAATACTTTACTTTCTCACATTGAATTACACTGGCATCTTTGTTAAAACTCAATTGACTGTAAATGCTTTGAACTGTTTCTGGCTATTATATCCACTTGATCTATTTGTCTCTCCTTAAACCAATTCCACACTCTCTAGATTACTTTTTATCTTAAAATCTGGTAATTATATCTGCCAAATTTGTTCTTTTTTGCAATATTATTTTGGCTATTCTCAGGACTTTGCATTTCCATATAAATTTTACCAGCTTGTCAATTTCTGTAGAAAAACGCTCCAGCATTATGCCTGAGGTTACATTGACTCTGTAGATCAAATTAGGGAGAATTGACGTCCTAACAATATTAAGTCTTTTAACACATGACCATAGTATATCTTTTAGTATATTAAGTCTTTTAATACATGACAATAGAAGTGTTTATTTGTATTATTTAATTTCTCTTAATATTTTATACTTAGTGTAGCTGTCTAACATACATTTTGGTAAAACTTATTATGTATTTTATGCTTTTAGATGCTATTAAAGTTGGAATTGTTTTCAATGTCATGTCCCAACTAGGCATTACTAGTATACATTTAACATTTTTTTGACATTGAAAATTTCTCATATTAGTTTTAGCACTGTTTGTGCAAGTGACAAGATATGTGATGTAAATAATTCTACCCTTTGTGAATGAAGACAGTTTTTATTCTTCTTGCCAAATCTTAATGCTATTTATTTCATTTTCATGCATTATTTTTCTAGTTAGGACCTCTAGTAAAATGGTGATAAAAGTGTTGATAGTGAATATCTCATTTGTTTCCAACCTCTGGGATGGTTGGGGTGAAAATATTTAATATTTGCCCATTAAGTATAATAACCATTGGGGTTTTTTGTAGATGCTGTTTACCACATTAAGGTTGTAGTTTGCTAAGGTTTTCTTTTTTATTTTTGAAATATCTAATGGGTTTTCAATTTTCTCAAATAATTTTTCTGCATCTCTTGAAATGATATGTTTTTCACTTTTGTATTTTAATGTTATGAATTATATTGGGTTTTTAATGTCACATCAACCTTACATTCCTAGTATAAATCTCACATGGTTTGGATGTATTCTTTTTTTAATGTGTTCTTCAAGCCACTTTGCTAATATTTCGTTGAAGATTTTTGTATCTATGCTCATAAGGAATATTAGTCTATAAAATTATTATCTTGAAAACATTTCATAAAACATTTTGGTTAGTGTTTCCTACTTTTCTATTTTATGAAGGAGTTTGCATAGTTAGTATTGTTTCTTTCTGAAGTGTTTGACAAAATTCACCAATGAAATCATCTAGGCTTAGAGGTTTTCTCTGCAGGAAGGTTTGTTCCTTTAAATTCCAATGTCTATGTTAGATATTGGACTGTTCATATTTTCTCTTTCTTCTTAGCTTGGTTTTGGTATATTTTATCTTTCAAGGAATTTGTTTCTTTCATCTAACTTGTTGACATTTTGACATTAAATAGATTATAGTATTCCCTCTTACTTTTTTTTTTTTAATAGCAATCCCTCTGACTGCTCTCTCAAAAGGGGCAAGAGCCCAAATAGAGAAATCTGTTAAGAAGTCAATCTAATGAGTGATGATCAGAGCCTGGTTTTTGTTAATCTAGTGTGTTCATTAGAGAGATGAATAAATTAGAAACATTTAAGAAATGGAATAGACAAGAATTGTTTTGTATTCTATAACTTTCCTTCTGTCAATACATCCTAAAGTAGGGTCCCCATATCTAAAGATTGACTGTATTGATACTAGATATATTTTTTTAATTTAATTAGTTTATTTAAACTAAAAAACAGTTCACCCATTTCTCCCACTCCCCCTCTCTGCCTCTTGTAACCAGCAATCTATTCTATGTATCTATAAGCCTGGGTTTATTTTTTTGTTGTTTTTTTTTAGATTCCACATATAAGAGAGATCATAGTTTTTGTCTTCTCTGACTTATTTCACTTAGCATAATGCCCTCAAGGCCCATCCATGTTATTGCAAATGGCAAGATTTCATTCTTTTTATGGCTGCATAATATTCCGTTGCATGTCTATATATATATATATATATATATATATATATATATATCACCACTTCTTTATTCATTCATCCATCAGTGGACACTTAGGTTGTTTCCATATCTTGGCTACTGTAAACAATGCAGCAATAAACATGGGGGTCTGTATTTCTTTTCTTTTTTTTTTCTTTATTGGAGTATAATTGCTTTACAATGGTGTGTTAGTTTCTGCTTTGTAACATAGTGAATCAGCTATACATTTACATATATCCCCATATCTCCTCCTTCTCGCCTCTTCCTCCCACCCTCCTTAACCCACCCCTTTAGGTGGTCACAAAGCACCAAGCTGATCTCCCTGTGCTATGCTGCTGCTTCCCACTAGCTATCTATTTTACATTTGGTAGTGAATATATGTCCATGCCGTTCTCTCACTTCGTTGCAGCTTACCCTTCCCACTCCCCATGTCCTCAAGTCCATTCTCTATGTCTGCGTCTTTATTCCTGTCCTGCCCCTAGGTTCTTCATAACCATTTTTTTTAAATTCTGTATATATGTGTTAGCATACAGTATTTGTTTTTCTCTTTCTGACTTACTTCACTCTGTATGACAGACTCTAGGTCCATCCACCTCACTACAAATAACTCATTTTTGTTTCTTTTTATGGCTGAGTAATATTTCATTGTGTATATGTGCCACATCTTCTTTATCCATTCATCTGTTGATGGACACTTTGGTTGCTTCCATGTCCTGGCTATTGTAAATAGAGCTGTAAAAAGAGTCATGTACCACATATTTCTTTTCAAATTAGTGTTTTCATTTTCTTTATATAAATGACCAGAAGTGGAATTGCTGGATCATATAGTAGTTCTATTTTTAATTTTTTGAGAAAACGCCATACTGTATTCCATAGCAGTTGCAACAATTTACATTCTCACCAACAGTGCATGAGGGTTTCCTTTCTCCACATCCTCATCAACACTTTTCATTTCTTGTGTTTTGGACAATAACCATTCTAACCTCTGTGTGAGGTGATATCTCATTGTGGTCTTAATTTGCATTTCCTTGATGATCAGAGATGCTGAGCATCTTTTTATGTGTCTGTTGGACGTCTGTATGTCTACTTTGGTAAAATGTCCACTCAGACCTTCTACCCATTTTTTAAAAATCAGATTGGATGTTTTTTGCTATTTGGTTATATGAATTCTTTATATATTTTGGATATTAGACTTTTATCAGATTTATGATTTGCAATTATTTTCTCCCATTCAGTAGGTTGTCTTTTCATTTTCTTGGTAGTTTTCTTTGCTGTATAGAAGTTTTTAAGTTTTATGTAATCCCACTTGATTATTTTTGCTTTTGTTGCTTTTGGTTTTGGTGTCAGATTCAAAATTTCATCACTAAGACCAATGTCAAAGAGCTTACTGCCTATCTTTTCATCTATGTTTTTTTATGGTTTCAGGTCTTATGTTCAAGTCTTTAATTCATTTTGAGTTAATTTTTGTGTTTGGTGTAAGATGGCTGTCTTTCAAAGGTTTTTTTTTTTCTTTCATCTAAGTTATTAAAATTTTTGACATTAAATTGGTCATAATATTTCCTTATTCTTTTAATTTCTCTTAGGTGTATATTGTTATCCTGTCTTTCATACTTGATATTGGTAATTAGGTTTCATACTTAATATTGGTCATTGGTAATTAGGTTTCTCTCTTCTTTTTTCCTTCATCATTCTGCCAAGCATTTACCAATTTTATCAATCTTTTCAAAAACCCAACTTTTGACTTTGTTCATTTTTCTATTGTTAGGTGTTTTCTAGTTCATTGATTTTTGCCATTATTTTATTATTTCCTTTATTTGCTTTGGGTTGAATTGTCAGTTTTTATACCTTCTAAAATTTGAAGCTTAGATCGATTATCTTAAGTCTTTCTTGTTTTGTAGTATAAGCATTTAGAATTTAAAATTTTCCCTTTTCAGTTATATCCCTTTCCTGAATTTTGATATGCAGTATATTCCCTATTATTCAGTTAGATTATTTTCTTTTTTAAAATTTTTATTTTATGTTGGAGCATAGTTGATTAACAATGTTGTGTTAGTTTCAGGTGTACAGCAAAGTGATTCAGTTATACATATACATGTATCTATTCCTTTTCAAATTCCTTTCCCACTTAGATTATTACAGAATATTGAGCAGAGTTCCCTGTGCTTACAGTAGGTCCTTGTTGGTTATCTATTTTAAATATAGTAGTGTGTACATGTCAATCCCAAACTCCCAGTCTATCCTTCCCTCCCACCCTTCCCCCCTGGTAACCATAAATTTGTTCTCTGTGAGTCTGTTTCTGTTTTGTAAATAAGTTCATTTGTATCATTTTTTTAAGATTCCACATATAAGCACTATCATATGATATTTGTCTTTCTCCTTCTGACTCACTTCACTTTGTATGACAGTCTCTAGGTCCAGCCATGTCTCTGCAAATGGCACAATTTTGTTCCTTTTTATGGCTGAGTAATATTCCATTGTATATATGTACTAACTCTTCTTTATCCATTCATCTGTCGATGGTCATTTAGGTTGTTTCCATGTCTTGGCTATTGTAAACAGTACTGCAATGAACATTGGGGTGCATGTATCCTTTGAACCATGTTTTTCTCTGGATATATGCCCCAGAGTGGGATTACTGGATCATATGGTAACTCTGTATTTAGTTTTTTTAAGGAACTGCCATACTGTTCTCCACAGTGGCTGTACCAATTTACATTCCCATCATCAGTGTAGGAGGGTTCCCTTTCCTCCACACCCTCTCCAGCATTTATTGTTTGTAGATTTTTTTAACCTACAAACAGTTCATGTGGCTCAATATCAAAAAAACAAACAACCCAATCAAAAAATGGGCAGAAGACCTAAATAGACATTTCTTTTTTTTTTTTTTTGGTTTTTTGTTTTGTTTTGTTTTGTTTTTTGTTTTATACTGCAGGTTCTTATTAGGCATCAGTTTTATACACGTCAGTGTATACATGTCAATCCCAATCGCCCAATTCAGCACACCACCATCCCCACCCCACCGCAGTTTTCCCCCCTTGGTGTCCATATGTCCATTCTCTACATCTGTGTCTCAACTTCTGCCCTGCAAACCGGCTCATCTGTACCATTTTTCTAGGTTCCACATACATGCATTAATATACGATATTTGTTTTTCTCTTTCTGACTTACTTCACTCTGTATGACAGTCTCTAGATCCATCCACTTCTGAACAAATGACTCAATTTCGTTCCTTTTTATGGCTGAGTAATATTCCATTCTATATATGTACCACAACTTCTTTATCCATTCGTCTGTTGATGGGCATTTAGGTTGTTTCCATGACCTGGCTATTGTAAATAGTGCTGCAATGAACATTCGGGTGCATGTGTCTTTTTGAATTACGGTTTTCCCTGGGTATATGCCCAGTAGTGGGATTGCTGGGTCATATGGTAATTCTATTTTTAGTTTTTTAAGGAACCTCCATATTGTTCTCCATAGTGGCTGTATCAATTTACATTCCCACCAACAGTGCAAGAGGGTTCCCTTTTCTCCACACCCTCTCCAGCATTTGTTGTTTGTTGATTTTCTGATGATACCCATTCTAACAGGAGTGAGGTGATACCTCACTGTAGTTTTGATTTGCATTTCTCTAATAATTAGTGATGTTGAGCATCTTTTCATGTGCTTCGTGGCCGTCTGTATGTCTTCTTTGGAGAAATGTCTGTTTAGGTCTTCTGCCCATTTTTGGATTGGGGTGTTTGTTTCTTTAATATTGAGCTGAATGAGCTGTTTATATATTTTGGAGATTAATCCTTTGTCCGTTGATTCGTTTGCAAATATTTTCTCCCATTCTGAGGGTTGTAAACAGACATTTCTTTAAAGAAGACATACAGATGGCCAAGAGGCACATGAAAAGATGCTCAACATGGGTAATTATTAGAGAAATGCAAATCAAAGCTATAATGAGATATCACCTAACATGAGTCAGAATGGCCATCTTCAATTAGATTATTTTCTTTTATGATCCCTTTTTGACCTATGCCTTTTGGGGTCATGTGTTATTTAATCTTTAAATATTTGGAACTTTTTAAAACCTATTATTGCTCTTGATTTCTAATATAATTCTTTTGTTGTTGAAAACATATACTGTATGACTTCAGTTGCTTACACTAAGCATTAGGTAATGATCACTGATAGATGGGGAAAAAAATAAGTTGAGCCTCACAATTGTCCCAGATTACTGTCTTTAGAAAGTCCTCAGTGTACAGCACATAGAGAGGGAACACAGATAGAGACCAAGAGATTCCTTGAGTTCAGAAATTAATTTGAAATTTGGGAGAGGAAAAAAAGGATAGAATTTGTAGATCAGAGTACAAGATAGTAAAAAGCTGCACACAGAGAGGCCTACAGAGAAACATAGGTTTCCTTTGAATATTCATCTATAGATCAGTAAGCTTGTCAAGAAAATATCCAAGGTTAGAGAAAAAAACTACCTTAGAGTATTAGAGGTATAGTACCCTGGGAACATGCAAAAAAGTGTGATGTTCCCATCAGCCAGACTGAAGAACTTCATAATTCACAGGGCACTGGGTAGAGTACCCAGAATATTCTTGCCTAAGTAGTGAGGAATAATTAGACTCAGCCAAAATTCTGCTGTGGTTCTTCCCAGCAAATCTTGAAAGCAAGACCTGAAAGGATCAAACTCTTTCCAAGTAACCTAACTGCATTACAAAATATAGCTCAAAATGCTTATATTTATACCAAATACATACAGGACTATACAGGATAAAACTAACAAATTCTGTCATCTAATCAAAGATTACCAGGCATATGACAAACAAGAAAATATAATCCATGATGACAAGAAAAATAAATAAATCCAAACTGACCCATAACTGACATAGATGTTAGAATCAGCAGACAAGGACATTTAAAACACTTGTTATAACAATTCCATATATTAAATATTTTAGCTACAGATATGAAAGTATAGAAAATTATTCAAATCAAACTTTCATAGATGAAAATTACAGTGGCTAAGATAAAAACTCCCCTGAGTGGCAGATTAGGGAAGCAGAAGAGAAAATTAGTGAACTTGAAGACATAGCAATAGAAATTATTCAAAAGGGAACACACAAAGAAAAAAGAATTTTTTAAAATGTAAAGAGCATCAGTGATCTGTGGGACAACTTCAAGGGGCCTTACATATAGATAATAATCTTAAAAAAGAGATAATATGGATTCATAAAAATACTCAATAATCCAAAAGTTGACAAATAAGGATAAACAACAAAAAACCAAATGGGAATATTTTAAAACAAATAGCAAGATAACTTATATATAATCTTATCAGCAATCACATTAAATGTGACTAGTCTTAATACTCCAATTTAGAAGGCAGAGATTGTAGTAGCTGAAAACTGAGATACAACATAAGTATGTATCAACAGTACATTGGATAAATACATAATTATACATTCACATAGTTAAGTACTATAGAGCAATCTTTCAGCTCTATTGAGGTATAATTGATATCCAAAAAAAATGCTTATATTTAATGTGTACAATTTGGTGAGTTGGACATACATCTAACCCAATGATACCATCTCCACAATCAAGGTAATAAACATATTAATCATCTTCAAAAGTTTTCTGTGTCAGAAGGAATGAACTCTTGCTGCATGAAACAACAGGAATGAATCTCACAAAACATGATAGCATAAGAAGCCAAACACAATGGATTACATACTATATAATTAATTTTATATAAAGATAATAAACAGTCAAAATAAATCTATTTTGTTAGAAGTCAGTATAATGGTTACCTTGGTTTACCAGAAGGGGTCACAAGGGAGGCTTCTGTAACTTATTTTTTTTAATTGGGATATAGTTGTTTTACAATGTTTTGTTAGTTTCTACTGTACAGAGAAGTGGAGTTCCCTGTGCTATAGAGCAGGTTCTTATTAGTTATCTATTTTACACATATTAGTGTATATATGTCAATCTCAGTCTCCCAATTCATCCTACCACTCACCCCCCACTCCCGGCCTTCCCTCCTTGGCTGTGTAATGTTTCTAATGTTCTTTTTTTTTGATTGCATGTGTTTATATTTTTAAAGTTCTCCAAACTGTATTTACAATTTGTATATTTTTGTGTACATATATTATTCTGCAATAAGATGTTGCAGATGTTGAATGCCAGCATTCAATGCTGGTGAGATTAGGAAAACTAAGGCTATCTTACATCATTGATGGAAATGTCAATTACTACAATAATTTTGGAAAGCAATCTGGCAATTGTTATTAAAGTTTAACATAAATGCATAATTTGAACCAGCAACTCACTTTTGGGAATCTGTTCTGTGACAAAAAAGCAGCAGTATAGAAGGATGCATGAAAAAGAGATATTTGAAGTGCTCAAAAACTGGAAATGATTCTAATATCCATGATTAGGAAAATGGTTGAATAAGGTAGCCATGGTTTATTATGCAGCTATTAAATAGAATGTGTTTTATGTATAACTGATGAACTGGATATATAACTGATGAGGAATTTCCATTATGTGTTATTAATTGAGAGATTCCTAAAGCAAATACACACAAATGTCTTCAAATGTGCATTTCAAGATATAACCAGATTATTAACATTGTTTAGCTACAGGGAATAGGTGGAAAAGGAAAGAGCAGGGAGAAAAGAAAATAAGTTGAGAAAGAATATATATATATATATACACACACACACACACACACACACACACACACATATACACACACAAAGGTGAAACCTTGAAAGTAAGTCTTTGTTCATATAAGGAGTGTAAGTTAAATAAAATTATCTGGTGTCACTAAAAATGATGATAGTGATGATTATTATGGGATGTGTGTGTGTTTGAACATAAAATAATGTGTATTATTTAATTGTTAAGGAAGATCTCTGGTTATAATACAGCATTATGACATGATCCCACCTATTTATAATTTTAGATGAATATAAAAATTACCTGAGTAATATACCTCAAAATATTAAAGGTAGCTATCTATAGTTGTGGTATTAGTGTTTTAGTCATTTACCTCATGTGTACTTTCTATAATTTTCTGAATTAACTCAAATTAAAAATTAAAATGCATATATAGTAACAGAAAATGGGAAGAAGAGAACAAATAAAAATAAATAATCTAAGAATTCAACCCAGGAAATTAGAAAAAAAACTAAGTTACTAGAACAAAGGAGTTAATAATAATAATAACAGAAAAAATTATATCAGAACAAGAAAACAAAACTACAAATGTTATCAAGAAACGTTCTTTGGAAAAACATGGTCCCAAAGGATACATGCACCCCAATGTTCATTGCAACACTGTTTACAATAGCCAAGACATGGAAGCAACCTAAATGTCCATGTACAGAGGAATGGATAAAGAAGTGGTACATATATACAATGGAATATTACTCAGCCATTAAAAAGAATGGAATAATGACATTTACAGCAACATGGATGGACCTAGAGATTGTCATACTGAGTGAAGTAAGTCAGACAGAGAAAGAGAAATACCATATGATATCACTTATATGCAAAATCTAAAAAGAAATGATACAAATGAACTTAACTACAAAACAAACAGACTCACAGACTTAGAGAACGAACTTATAGTTACCAGGGCGGAAGGGTGGGGGAAGGCATAGGTAGGGAGTTTGGGATCGACATTGGATAACAAACAAGAACCTACTGTATAGCACAGGGAACTCTGCTCAATGTTATGTAGCAGCCTGGATGAGAGGGGAATTTGGGGGAGAATGGATACATGTATATGTATGGCTGAGTCTCTTTTCTGTGCACCTGAAACTATCACAACATTGTTAATTGGCTATACTCCAATATAAAATAAAAAGTTAAAAAAAAAGAAGAAATATTCTTTGGCTAAAACCTCCATTAGAAGGCATAATAGATAATCATGACAGGAAGGTGAAGTGCAACTAAGCAAAATTATAACAACCAATGGAGTAAAAACCACATATAACTTTAAAATAACTTTCCAAAAATACTTTTTCAAATATGTGCAAATGAACTTGAAAAAATAAAATGGATGATACTCTAGCAAAATATTCATTACCAAAATTTGGCTCAATAAATATATAGAATCTAAACACAAATCAATGGGCCAAAGAGGAAAAAATAATCTGAGAAAATTAACAAAGAGCCATTCTCTACCCTCTGCTCACCCAGAAAAGGTGAACCCCCATAGTTACAGATTACAAGCTCTGTCCATCCTGATTCACCAGTACTCTTGCTCTGTTGGTTGTTCATATTGTGAATCCTACTCCTGACTAGGCCCTAGATGGTTTCACAAGTGAATAATAGAAGAACCTTCAGAATTTTTCTTTTATCAAATCTAGCATGACATTGATTACAAATACTTGACGTTTTTGTTTATTCATTTATTTTTAATAAATTTATGTATTTATCTATTTTTGGCTGCGTTGGGTCTTCATTGCTGTGTGCAGGCTTTCTCTAGTTGTGGCGAGTGGGGGCTACTCTTTGTTGCAGTGCACGGGCTTCTCATTGCAGTGGCTTCTCTTGTTGCAGAGCACAGGCTCTAGGTGCGCAGACTTCAGTAGCTGTGGCTCGAAGGCTCTAGAGCATAGGTTCAGTAGTTGTGGTGCACGGGCTTATTTGCTCCACAGCACAAGGGATCTTCCTGGACCAGGGCTCAAACCCATGTCTCCTGCAATGCCAGGTGGATTCTTAACAACTTCATCACCAGGGAGGCCCCACTTGACATTTTTTTTAAATGAAGAATATTTTTGTGATTTTGTCAGTATTTCTCTAGCATCTCCTACAATATTCTCATCCTTATTCTCCTTGTATCTTCAAAATGCTAATATTAAAATTTCCCAATTTGATAATATGTCTGGAAAAATACCATTTGGTCATGGTGCATGATTATTTTAATGTACTTCAGTACTTGAATGGATTAGGATTTAGAATAGATACATTAAATTTTTTAAATATATTTAACTGAAATCAAATTCTAGTATCATACTTAACCATGTAATACTAGAAAAGTTTTCATTATGGTTAGAACAAGACAGGGAAACCACTCATTTTAACATTATTCTATATGTTTAGTAGCTATGCATTAGCCAAGAGAAGATGAAATAAGGTAGACAAATGAAACAGAAAGGCAAAAATAGTTTTATTTGTAAACAATATAATTATATGCATAAAACCCAGAGATTTAACATAAAAAATGATAGAAGAGACAAACAATTGTTTGGTGCAGATTTAATATACAAAATCAGTAGCTTTGCTAGATACAATAATGTAATGAACATAAAGCTAGAAGATAAAAGAGAAGAAAATATCCAATTCGTAACATCATCAAAAATAATTTATATGTTAAACAACAAATGTACAGGAACTATGTGAAGAAAAAATTTAATGGCTACAGAAGGAATTAAAGTTTAAATAGAAATATAGTTTGCTAATACAGAAAAATACCCAAAACTAAAAAAATGTTAATCCTCCTTAAATTCTAATTAGATTGGAGAATCCTGATAACAACAATTTTAAATTTCATTTGGAAAATAAAGCATGAATAACCTGGAATTTTATGTAAAAGAATGACAAAACCCTTTTCCATCAAATATTAAATATTATATCAAGTTATACCACTTAAAACTATTTTATATTAACAAATTAATAGGCTGAGATAGCAATAGAACCTGTTGAGGGTCCAGTGAGAAATGTCATTACATTTAAAATTTGATAAATGTGGGATTTCAAATCAGTGGTGGGAAATGAATTGTACAACAAATGGTATAGAGATAATCTGGTTTTTCATTGGGTTATAGATTTGGGGAAAGAAAACATATATACATAGATACTCCATTCCAAATTCATTTAGCCAAAGACAGAAAGTTCTAGGAGAAGCATAGCGGCCACACATGGCAGGAACAGATGAAACACAGCCTCCCTGGGCCCCCATGGTCCTAACTTGGGCAAGAAGCTGCCAGTGATACTGTGCAAATAAGACAGCACCTTGACAATCTGGAAAGCTTAATTCTTGTAATATCATTGCCCTTTGTAATCCAGGTTGCTATTTCATTCTGTAAGAAACTCTACTGGCAAAGCACATGCTTGTATTTGGGAAAATGTTTGCAAATATCAGGCTTTTCTGGAACTTGAACAGAAACCAGCTTTACTATTCTTGGGACAGAATAAGCAATCAAAATCGTTTTCTTTAAACAATATCTTCTGTTGTTTGCTTTATTTTTTCTCAGAAAGCCTATGCTCTAGAAGAGTGACTTTTTTGGAAAAAATAATGTTGAATTGCTACCTCACTTATGATGTCAAAGTATATTTTAACTGAATTAATATTTTATATATTAAAAATAAAATTGTAAAAGAACTAGAGGAAAATGTGGGTAGTTTTAAATCCTTGAGAATCTCACTTTTTGATACAAGAAATAAAATTCAGAAGAGAAAACAAAGCTGAGAAATTTAATTTTTTTCAAGGAAAAATAACATCAGAAGAATAAAAAAATAATAAATTGGGAAAATATTTACAAAGTAAATGAAAAAACAGAATCTTGATGAGATACCTGCAATCCCATGTTTATTGCAGTATTACTCACAATAGCCAAGATATGGTAACAACCTAAGTGTCTGTCAACAGATGAAGAGATAAAAAAGGTATGATATATTGACATAGGTACACAATGGAATATTATTCAGCCATGAAAAAGAAAGAAATTCTGCCATTTGCGACCACATGGATGGCTCTTGAGGACATTATGCTAAATGAAATAAGTCAGACAGAGAAAGACAAATACTGTAAGGTATCACTTATATGTGAAATCTGAAAAGGCTGAACTCATAGAAACAGAGACAGAATTGTGGTTATTAGGAGTTGGAGGTTGGAGAAATGGGGAAATGGTGGTCAAAGGGTACAAACTTCCAGTTGTAAGGTGACAAGTTCTGGGGATCTAATGTACAATATGGTGATTAGAGTTAACAACACTGTATTACATAATTGAAAGTCAATAAGAGAGTAAACCTTACCACCAAAAAAGAAAAAAAAGAAATGGTAATTATGTGTCTTGATGGAAGTGTTAGTTAACACTTTCATGGTAATCATTTTGCAATATATGTGTACAAAATCAACACTATATACCTTAAACTTGTACAGTATGTCAGTTATATCTCAATAAAGTTGAAAAATGCATGTAACAGGCAAAGGGTAAATCAATAACAATGGCTAAAGACTTCTTTGAGATATAGGGAGAACTGTACTGATACAGGCAATGATATTCAAAACTACTCCTTGTTAAGATATGCACATTCAAATGCAAGATTATGATTTTTACCTGTTCAAAAAGTTTGATCATGCACACTTTAGTAAACACAGTTGATGATGTTTTGTAAATTTAAGTGTAAATTCTATGTAATGAAATTTGGCAATGTATGCGCATCAATTTTTAAATGCACAGATCCTTTAATCAGTTAATCTAAATTCTACACATTGTGTCCTACAGATATATTTGTGAATAATCTCAGTGTAAAAGAGGTTCCAGCGGTCTATGAACCTGATCTATGTTCTTGCCCAGATTTTGCTATGTGCTTGCCATTTATTGTTAAGAGGTAATAAAAGCCATTTTTAAACAGTACAATACTAACTCTATTTAGAAGAAGAATGTATAGATATGCATAGAAACTACTAGAGAGTTATAATTCAAAGTATTAAAAATGATTCTGCATTGCAGAACTTTTGTTCATTTTTTTCTATATTTTCTAATTTTTATGACATAAATATATTTGATTTATGCATTCAGAGAAAAACACAATGTTGTATTTAAATTCTGTTATTCCAGGACTTCCCTGGCCATCCAGTGGTTAAGGCTCTGTGCTCCCAATGTAGGGTGCACAGGTTTGATCCCTGGTCAGGGAACTAAGATCCCACATTCTTCATGGAGTGGCCTAAAAATAAAATAAAATAAAATAATAAAATAAATGAAATAAAATATAAAATGCTGTTATGGGACTTTTCTGGTGGTCCAGTGGTTAAGATTCCGTGCTCCCAATGCAGGGGGCCCAAGTTCAATCCCTGGTCAAGGAACTAGATCCCTCCCACATGCAGCAACTAAGAGCCTGCATGCCACAACTAATGATCCCTCATGCCACGACGAAGATCCCTCACACAGCAACAAAGATCCCACGAGCCGCAACTAAGACCTGGCACAACCAAATAAATAAATAATATTTTTTAAAATAGTACTCTTCAAAAAAAAATGCTGTTATTCTTCCAGTATCCTTAGTTCCCTCTGTCATCCACTATCAATGACATCCTGACTAAACTGAATTTTTATCTCCAAATTATCTGTCTCATTTTAGCTCCAATCCTACATGTCCAACAGATAACTTCTCTTGCTAATTTCATAAACACCTTGAAACTATCACATCAAGTATACATCTCCTTCATCGAAGATTTATTTTTAGCTGCCTGGTCCACTGGAAAAGATCAAGTTAATGGAGTCTCAATATGGGATAAATGATAACACTGAGATAGTGTGTTTTCATTTCAATAGGAAAAATTTTAACTCAGTGAGAAGAATTATCACTTCTAAACTTTTGGGTATCAGTGAGGAATAAAGTTTAGGACATTTTGTAATCATCACAGGGCATTTCTCATCCTGAATTTATTGCATATAGGGACTTGCAGTTTCTGCCTAAATATACTGCCTGCTATGCAGAGAAACAGGGGCCAGTTCTTTGTTCTGTTACTACTTAAACCCTATAAAGGAAGCTCTGTAAAGGACAAAAATGTGGCCTTTAGTGAGGTTTCAGGCTGTACCTCTTTAGCATATGTTTTCCCAGAGTATGATCAGAATATGTGTAAGGGTCTACACATACTTGTAAACTGGCCCATTTTCTTTTAGGCACAATGATTCTTTAGATTCCTACCAGGGCTTCAGAGACTCACAGTAGCTTAAATGTAACAGGAAGATATTTGGGTAATGTTTATTAGTCTTTTCAACTTGGCATAGCTAAGCAGGGCAAGAGATATCATAAAGAGTAAGGAATATTTAGCGATCCTGACTCCAGTCCTAGAGTCCTGACTTCACCTTTTACTCCCTCACACTAGGACACTTCTGGCTTGATTGGTGCCCTCACCCACATGATTTTTGTTAAAAATCAAGACATTTTTAAAGAGGTGTTTTTCCTTTGGTTTCTTTGCAGAAGTGAACTGCAGATCAGTATATAGTCATTTAGTTTTCTTTCTGGGAATTTATGAAATATGTAAAATTATTAAATTGACAAATTATTAACTAAATTAAATTTATTTTATTCTGGCTGACAGAGAGCCCAAGAACATTATTAAGGAAATAAATTAAAAGTAACTCACTCCTTTTATAGAGCACATGAAGCAACACAAATATAGTCACTTTGATGAAAGTAATCCAATTGTGGCATTTAGAAAAAATTTGTGTAATTCCATTTGTTTTTTTGTTGTTGTTGTTTTTTGGGTTTTTTTCAACATCTTTATTGGAGTAAATTGCTTTACAATGGTTCCATTTGTTTTATAATATATCATGTATACCCTATTTCTACATGTGAAAAAGGTACCTGAAATGTAGACCAACAAATAAAGTTTTTTAAAAAGATTTTATTCAGAATTTGGCTATAGCGGAGTTAATTACAACATTAAATAACATGGGGTGGGGTAATACATGTTTTTTGTAGCTAAATTAGAATTACTGTTATCCTCATTTCTGGTATCTCTTGACCCAGACATCTTTGTATCACATTTGTAGGCAGTCACAGTTAATTATTAAATTAGAGAATAAATATTTTATGTATTAAGCAAATATTAGCACCAGCTTATAGAATGATAAGGGTTTGCTAATGAGAAAGTGAGACTTGCATAAATTGTTTAAGATTTAACAAATTTGTACTTACAGTAATGAAAGAAAAATTTTTAATTGTATAGAAATATATGTAGCCCAGACTAAGAATGATGCTGAGATCAGATCTTTTTTGCAATGTAAGGCATTGCAAACAAGTAAACCTAGAGATTAATAAAATGCTAAAATGGGATGAAGGGAAACTCAGTTTAACAAGGATTTAGCCTTGAGCCAAGAGAACTCTTGTTCATCAGAAGGATCTCTTGTTATAGGTGGTTTTAGAAGAAGTGATGTTCTTCCCAGTGAAACGTCAGAATTTTATTGATAAAAAAATTTTAAGCAGGACTGGATTTTGAAGTTTATAGAGCATTTCAATTATTAGTAGTTGGATGGTTCTATCGGACTTTCTAAGATTTTCCTGCTTTTATTTCTATTATATGATAATTAAACCATAAAATCAAGCACCACGGGGGTCTGGGCAAGATGGCAGAAGAGTAAGACGCAGAGATCACCTTCCTCCCCACAGATACATCAGAAATACATCTACACGTGGAACTGCTCCTGTAGAACACCCACTGAACGCTGGCAGAAGACGTTAGACCTCCCAAAAGGCAAGAAACTCCCCACGTACCTGGGTAGGGCAAAAGAAAAAAGAAATAACAGAGACAAAAGAATAGGGACAGGCCCTGCACCAGTGGGAGGGAGCTGTGAAGGAGGAAAGGTTTCCACACACCAGGAAGTCCCTTCGCGGGTGGAGACTGCGGGTGGCAGAGGGGGGAAGCTTCGGAGCCACGGAGGAGAGCGCAGCCACAGTGGTGTGGAGGGCAAAGCGGAGAGATTCCCACACAGAGGCTCGGCACCAAGCAGCACTCACCAACCCGAGAGGCTTGTCTGCTCAACCACCGGGGCGGACGGGGGCTGGGAGCTGAGGCTCGGGCTTTGGTCGGATCGCAGGGAGAGGACTGGGGTTGGCGGCGTGAACACAGCCTGAAGGGGTTAGCGCACCACAGCTAGCCAGGAGGGAGTCCGGGAAAAGGTCTGGAGCTGCCGAACAGGCAAGAGACTTTTTCTTGCCTCTTTGTTTCCTGATGCGTGAGGAGAGGGGATTCAGAGCGCTGCCTAAACGAGCTCCAGAGATAGGCGCGAGCCGTGGCTAGCAGCACAGACCACAGAGAAGGGCATGAGACGCTAAGCCTGCTGCTGCCGCCACCAAGAAACCTGTGTGTGAGCACAGGTCACTATCCACACCGCCCCTCCCGGGAGCCTGTGCAGCCCACCACTGCCAGGGTCCCGTGATCCAGGGACAAATTCCCCAGGAGAACGTGCGGTGTGCCTCAGGCTGCTGCAACGTCACGCTGGCCTCTGCCACTGCAGGGTCACCCCGCATCCGTACCCCTCCCTGCCCCCGGCCTGAGTGAGCCAGAGCCCCCGAAGCAGCTGCTCCTTTAACCACATCCTGTCTGAGTGAAGAACAGACGCCCTCAGGCGACCTACAAGCAGAGGTGGGTCCAAATCCAAAGCTGAATCCCGGGAGCTGTGCGAACAAAGAGAAAGGGAAATCTCTCCCAGCAACCTCAGAAGCAGCAGATTAAAGCTCCACAAACAACTTGATGTACCTGCTTCCATGGAATACCTGAATAGACAACGAATCATCCCAAATTTAGGAGGTGGACTTTGGGAGCAGGATATATTATTTTTTGCCCTTTTCCTCTTCTTGTGAGTGTATATGTATATGCTTCTGTGTGAGATTTTGTCTGTATAGTTTTGCTTTCACCATTTGTCCTAGGATTTGGTCCCTCCGTTTTTTTGTTTTTACTTAAAAAATTTTTTCTTAATAATTTTTTTCTTATTTTTATTATAATAGCTTTATTTTACTTTAACTTTATTTTATTTTATTTTATGCTCTTTCTTTCTTTCCTTCTTTCTTTCTATTTTTTCTCCCTTTTATTCTGAGCCGTGTGGATGAAAGGCTCTTGGTTCTCCAGCCAGGCATCAGGGTTGTGCCTCTGAGGTGGGAGACCAACTTCAGGACACTGGTCCACAAGAGACCTCCCAGCTCCACGTAATACCAAATGGCAAAAATCTCTCAGAGATCTCCATCTCAACACAAAGACCCAGCCTCACTCAACGACCAGCAAGCTACAGTGCTGGACACCCTATGCCAAACAACTAGCAAGACAGGAACACAGCCCCATCCATTAGCAGAGAGGCTGCCTAAAATCATAATAAGGCCACAGACACCCCAAAACACACCACCAGACATGGACGTGCCCACCAGAAAGACAAGATCCAGCCTCATCCACCAGAACACAGGCACTAGTTCCCTCCACCAGGAAGCCTACACAACCCACTGAACCAACCTTAGCCACTGGGGACAGATACCAAAAACAACAGGAACTACGAACCTACAGCCTGGGAAAAGGAGACCCCAAACACAGTAAGATAAACAAAATGAGAAGACACAAAAACACACAGCAGATGAAGGAGCAAGGTAAAAACACACCAGACCTAACAAATGAAGAGGAATTAGGCAGTCTACCTGAAAAAGAATTCAGAATAATGATAGTAAAGATGATCCAAAATCTTGGAAATAGAATAGACAAAATGCAAGAAACATTTAACAAGGACCTAGAAAAACTAAAGAGGAACCAAGCAATGATGAAAAACACAATAAATGAAATTAAAAATACTCTAGAAGGGATCAATAGCAGAATAACTGAGGCAGAAGAACGGGTAAGTGACCTGGAAGATAAAATAGTGGAAATAACTACTGCAGAGCAGAATAAAGAAAAAAGAATGAAAAGAACTGAGGACAGTCTCAGAGAACTCTGGCACAACATTAAACACACCAACATTCGAATTATAGGGGTCCCAGATGATGAAGAGAAAAACAAAGGGACTGAGAAAATATTTAAAGAGATTATCATTGAAAACTTCCCTAATATGGGAAAGGAAATAGTTAATCAAGTCCTGGAAGAACAGAGAGTCCCATACAGGATAAATCCAAGGAGAAACACGCCAAGACACATATTAATCAAACTATCAAAAATTAAATATAAAGAAAACAAAGTAAAAGCAGCAAGGGAAAAACAACAAATAACACACAAGGGAATCCCCATAAGGTTAACAGCTGATCTTTCAGCAGAAACTCTGCAAGACAGAAGGGAGTGGCAGGATATACTTAAAGTCATGAAGGAGAAAAACCTACAACCAAGATTACTCTACCCAGCAAGGATCTCATTCAGATTTGATGGAGAAATTAAAACCTTTACAGACAAGCAAAAGCTGAGAGAGTTCAGCACCACCAAGCCAGCTTTATAACAAATGCTAAAGGAACTTCTCTAGGCAAGAAGCACAAGGGAAGGAAAACACCTACCATAACAAACACAAAACATTTAAGAAAATGGGAATAGGAACATACATGTCGATAATTACCTTAAATGTAAATGGATTAAATGCTCTCACCAAAAGACACAGACTGGCTGAATGGTTACAAAAACAAAACCTGTATATAGGCTGTCTACAATAGACCCACTTCAGACCTAGGGACACATACAGACTGAAAGTGAGGGAATGGAAAAAGATATTCTATGCAAATGGAAATCAAAAGAAAGCTGGAGTAGCAATTCTCATATCACACAAAATAGACTTTAAAATAAAGACTATTACAAGAGACAAAGAAGAACACTATATAATGATCAAGGGATCAATCCAAGAAGAAGGTATAACAATTGTAAATATTTATGCACCCAACATAGGAGCACCTCAATACATAAGGCAAATACTAACAGCCATAAAAGGGGAAATCGACAGCAACACAATCATAGTAGGGGATTTTAACACCCCACTTTCACCAATGGACAGATCATCCAAAATGAAAATAAATAAGGAAACACAAGCTTTAAATGATACATTAAACAAGATGGACTTAATCGATATTTATAGAACATTCCACCCAAAAACAACAGAATACACATTTTTCTCAAGTGCTCATGGAACATCCTCCAGGATAGATCATATCTTGGGTCACAAATCAAGCCTTGGTAAATTTAAGAAAATTGAAATCGTATCAAGTATCTTTTCCGACCACAACGCTATGAGACTAGATATCAATTACAGGAAAAGACCTGTAAAAAATACAAACACATGGAGGCTACACAATACACTACTTAATAACGAAGTGATCACTGAAGAAATCAAAGGGGAAATCAAAAAATACCTAGACACAAATGGCAATGTAGATACGACCACCCAAAACCTATGGGACGCAGCAAAAGCAGTTCTAAGTGGGAAGTTTATAGCAATACAAGCCAACCTCAAGAAACAGGAAACATCTCGAATAAACAAACTAACCTTGCACCTAAAGAAATTAGAGAAAGAAGAACAAAAAAACCCAAAAGATAGCAGAAGGAAAGAAATCATAAAGGTCAGATCAGAAATAAATGAAAAAGAAATGAAGGAGACAATAGCAAAGATCAATAAAACTAAAAGCTGGTTCTTTGAGAAGATGAACAAAATTGATAAACCATTAGCCAGACTCATCAAGAAAAAAAGGAAGAAGACTCAAATCAATAGAATTAGAAATGGGGCTTCCCTGGTGGCGAAGTGGTTGAGAATCTGCCTGCCAATGTAGGGGACATGGGTTCGAACCCTGGTCTGGGAAGATCCCACATGCCGCGGAACAAATGGGTCCGTGAGCCACAACAACTGAGCCTGCGCATATGGAGCCTGTGCTCCACAACAAGAGGCTGTGACAGTGAGAGGCCCGTGCAGCGCGATGAAGAGTGGCCCCCACTTGCCACAACTAGAGAAAGCCCTTGCACAGAAACAAAGACCCAACACAGCCAAAAGTAAATAAATAAATAAATAAAAGTTTTAAAATATAGAATTAGAAATGAAAAAGGAGAAGTAACAACTGACACTGCAGAAATACAAATGATCATGAGAGATTACTACAAGCAACTCTATGCCAATAAAATGGACAACCTGGAAGAAATGGACAAATTCTTAGAAATGCACAACCTGCTGAGACTGAACCAGGAAGAAATAGAAAATATGAACAGACCAATCACAAGCACTGAAATTGAAACTGTGATTAAAAATCTTCCAACAAACAAAAACCCAGGACCAGATGGCTTCACAGGTGAATTCTATCAAACATTTACAGAAGAGCTAACACCTATCCTTCTCAAACTCTTCCAAAATATTGCAGAGGGAGGAACACTCCCCAACTCATTCTATGAGGCCACCATCACCCTGATACCAAAACCAGACAAAGATGTCACAAAGAAAGAAAACTATAGGCCAATACCACTGATGAACATAGATGCAAAAATCCTTAACAAAATACTAACAAACAGAATCCAACAGCACATTAAAAGGATCATACACCATGAGCAAATGGGGTTTATTCCAGGAATGCAAGGATTCTTCAATATACGCAAATCAATGAACGTGATACACCATATTAACAAATTGAGGGAGAAAAAACCATATGATCATCTCAATAGATGCAGAGAAAGCTTTCGACAAAATTCAACACCCATTTATGATAAAAGCCCTGCAGAAAGTAGGCATAGAGGGAAGTTTCCTCAACATAATAAAGGCCATATGTGACAAACCCACAGCCAACATTGTCCTCAATGGTCAAAAACTGAAACCATTTCCACTAAGATCAGGAACAAGACAAGGTTGTTCACTCTCAGCACTATTATTCAACATAGTTTTGGAAGTGTTAGCCACAGCAATTAGAGAAGAAAAAGAAATAAAAGGAATCCAAATCGGAAAAGAAGAAGTAAAGCTGTCACTGTTTGCAGATGACATGATACTATACGTAGAGAATCCTAAAGATGCTACCAGAAAACTTCTAGAGCTAATCAATGAATTTGGTACAGTAGCAGGATACAAAATTAATGCACAGAAATCCCTTGCATTCCTATACACTAATGATGAAAAATCTGAAAGTGAAATTACGAAAACACTCCCGTTTACCATTGCAACAAAAAGAATAAAATATCTAGGAATAAACCTACCTAAGGAGACAAAAGACCTGTATGCAGAAAATTATAAGAGACTGATGAAAGAAATTAAAGATGATACAAATAGATGGAGAGATATACCATATTCTTGGATTGGAAGAATCAACATTGTGAAAATGACTCTACTACCCAAAACAATCTACAGATTCAATGCAATCCCTCTCAAACTACCACTGGCATTTTTCACAGAACTAGAGCAAAAAGTTTCACAATTTGTATGGAAACACAAAAGACCCCAAATAGCCAAAGCAATCTTGAGAATGAAAAATGGAGCTGGAGGAATCAGGCTCCCTGACTTCAGACTATACTACAAAGCTACAGTAATCAAGACAGTTTGGTACTGACACAAAAACAGAAACAGATCAATGGAACAGGATAGAAAGCCCAGAGATAAACCCACGCACATATGGTCACCTTATCTTTGATAAAGGAGGCAAGCATATACAGTGGAGAAAAGACAGCCTCTTCAGTAAGTGGTGCTGGGAAAACTTGACGGGTACATGTAAAAGTATGAAATTAGAACATTCCCTAACACCATACACAAAAATAAACTCACAATGGATTCGAGACCTAAATGTAAGATTAGACAGTATAAAACTCTTAGAGGAAAACATAGGCAGAACACTCTGTGACATAAATCACAGCAAGATCCTTTTTGACCCAGCTCCTAGAGTAATTGAAATAAAAACAAAAATAAAAATGTTAGACCTAATGAAACTTAAAAGCTTTTGCACAGCAAAGGAAACCATAAACAAGACCAAAAGACAACCCTCAGAATGGGACAAAATATTTGCAAATGAAGCAACTGATAAAGGATTAATCTCCAAGATTTACAAGCAGCTCATGCAGGTCAATAACAAGAAACAAACAACCCAATCCAAAAATGGGCAGAAGACCTAAGTAGACATTTCTCCAAAGAAGATATACAGATTGCCAACAAACACATGAAAGAGTGCTCAACATCATTAATCATTAGAGAAATGCAAATCAAAACTACAATGAGATATCATCTCACACTGGTCAGAATGGCCATCATCAAAAAATCTAGAAACAATAAATGCTGGAGAGGGTGTGGAGGAAAGGGAACACTCTTGCACTGTTGGTGGGAATGTAAATTGATACAGCCACTATGGAGAACAGTATGGAGGGTCCTGAAAAAACTACAAATAGAACTACCATACGACCCAGCAATCCCACTACTGGGCATATACCCTGAGAAAACCATAATTCAAAAAGAGTCATGTACCAAAATGTTCATTGCAGCTTTTTTTACAATAGCCAGGACATGGAAGCAACCTAAGTGTCCATCATCGGATGAATGGATAGAGAAGATGTGGCACATATATACAATGGAATATTACTCAGCCATAAAAGGAAACTAAATGAAGTTATTTGTAGTGAGGTGGATGGAGTTAGAGTCTGTCATACAGAGTGAAGTAAGTCAGAAAGATAAAAACAAATACAGTATGCTAAAACATATATATATGGAATCCAAGGGGGAAAAAAAAAAAAGGTCATGAAGAACCTAGTGGCAAGACAGGAATAAAGACACAGACCTACTAGAGAATGGACTTGAGGATATGGGGAAGGGGAAGCGTAAGATGTGACAAAGAGAGAGAGTGGCATGGACATATATACACTACCAAACGTAAAATAGCTAGTGGGAAGCAACCGCATAGCACAGGGAGATCAGCTCTGTGCTTTGTGACCACCTAGAGGTGTGGGATAGGCAGGGCAGTAGGGAGGGAGATGCAAGAGGGAAGAGATATGGGAACATATGTATATGTATAATTGATTCACTTTGTTATAAAGCAGAAACTAACACACCATTGTAAAGCAATTATACTCCAATAAAGATGTTAAAAAAAAAAATCCAGCACCACATGGTAGGCTGCAGGCCTCTTGAGTCCTTGGATTAATTTCAAGGGTCTGTAACACCATATGCACACCAAATGTTGTCTGTTGATTGAACAAATAATGCATTGTACACACAAATGCAGTATTTCTATTGAATATTCTATTTTAAATGCATGAGATTCTGTTTTGATAAATAAAAAATCAGGGTGGCATTTTATCAATATGTATTTTATTAATGCATACATACCAAAATCATAATTTTATTCCAGCAGGATCCATAATTTTTTTAGACCCTGTCAATAAATTTTCACACAAGAAATGGCTAGAAACCATACCTTCAAAGTTAAACATTTTATATCAGGCTCCAACTAATGACAATTCAGTTTCAAATAACCAGATTTGTCAGATCTTATCACTAAATAACTAATCAACCTCAGCCATGTATAACGGCCTAAAGTAAGATACCCAGACCTGGCCCAGAGAACTTTCAACTTTTGACTGAGCTTTTCTTCTTGCACTTAACAAATTTAAAACTCTTCCCTTACAATTCTTTCCTCTTGGTCATATTTACTGTCATATTTAATAGTACTGGCATTCATCCTATAGCTCAGACCTGAGAGGGATCTTGAATTCTCCCATCAAGAATACAATAAAAATTCTTCCAAGAGTCCATCTATCTTCATCCCTGCCACATCTGCTCCATTTTTTGCTTTAATGAGGAACACTGAAACTCCCTCCTAAATGGACCTTTGCTTCTAGCCTTGCCCCACTCCAATACATACCCCATACTCTGCTAAGATAGTGTTAAAAGTAACCAGATTAGGCTCAAGATGGGAGTCACTCAGGCTAAGCCCCACATCAGCAAACCAAAACTTAACTAAGTTTCTATATTTGACTCTCCCAGAAAAGAAAGTCCTAGAGCAACCAATCAGCATTGCCTGCTCAGCGCAAGTTACCTGACCAGCTCCAAGACTTCCCTTTGCTCCATATAAGGGACATAACTCTGCTTTAGCCCACCAGCAAATGCCTAGTGTAACTTCCTTGTTACTGTTTTCTTCTGCCTACAAAATATTTTGCTTTGTACAGCTCTTCAGAGCTCTTTTCTGTCTCCTAGATTGGAGGCTGTCTGATTCACAAATCACTGAATAAAACCAAGAAGATCTTTAAAATTTACTCATGGGGGAGTGAGTAAGGGGGAAAAAATGTACTCAGTTGGATTTTTTAGCTTATAAAATGCAATTTCTATCACCTCATCCACTGTTAAAATCTTTCAACTGATCCCCATTATTTGGTGGATAAAATTCAAATTCATTGTTTTCTGCCCTGCTTTTTTAAACTGTAGTAAGAACACTTAACATGTTCTTTTGACAAATTTTTAAGTGGACAATATAGTATCGGTAACTATAGGCATGATCTCTAAACTTACTCATCTTGTATAACTGAAACTTTATAGGAATTGAATAGCAACTCCCCACTTTCCCTTCCCCCACCATTCTACTCTCTCCTTTTATGAGTTTGACTATATTTTCAATGCCTCATTTATGTGGACTCATATAGTGTTTGTTCTTCAATGACTGACTTCTTTCACTTAGCATAATGTCTTCTAGGTTCCCCATGTTGTTACATATAGCAGGATTTCCTTCTTTTTAAAGCTGAATAATATTCCATTGTATGTATATACCACATTACCTTTATTCATTCATCCATCAATGGACATTTATGTTGTTTCCACATTTTAGCTATTGTGAATAATGCTGCAGTGAACACAATAGTGCAAATACCTCTTTGAGATCATGATTTCAATTCTTTTGGATAAATACCCAGAGGTGGGATTACTAGATTCTACAGACACAGCACACACAAAAAAACCTGTTAGAACAAATAAACAAATTCAGTAAAGATGCAGAATACAAAATCAACATATAAAAATCAGTTGTGTTTCTATAGGCTAACAATGGACTATGTGGAAAAGAAATTAAGAAAGCTAATTAAAATAGCATTACAAAAATAAAATACCTAGGAATAAACTTAACTAAGGAGGTGAAACACTTGTACACTAAAAATTATAAATTAGTGATAAAATAAAGAAGACACAAATAAATGCAAGCATATTCCATGCTCATGGATTGTTAAAATGTCCATACTACTCAAAGTACTTGATCTACAGATTCAGTGAAATCCCTATCAAAATCACAATAGCAGGGAAGGGATCAAGATGGCAGAGGAGAAGGAAACAAGGTTCACCTCCCTCCACAGAAGCATTGAAAATACATCTACAGGTGGAATGATTCACACAGAACAGCTACTGCATTCCAACATAAGACCACAGATGTCCAAAAAGACAAGAAAACCTCCATGTAACTGGGTAGGGCAAAAGGAAAAAGAAAAAGAAAGAATCAGGATGGGACCTGAGCCCCAGGGAGGGAGCTGTGAAGGAGGAAAGCTTCCCACACCTTGAGAAGGCTCCTCACCAGCAGAGAAGCTAGACTGGACAGGGGGGGGGGGGGTTCAGAGCCTAAAAGGGCTGAAAGGGCAGCAACTGGTTTGTGGAAGGCAAAACAGAGAGTAACCTGCACAGAGGTTCGGCACCACCACTCTGTGCTCCCCAACAGAGTGGGGGTCGGGTGCTGAAACTCAGACTCTGAAGCTCAGTCCCAGAGAGAGGACCATGGTTAGGTACAGGAAGAGCCTGAAGAGGTTGGGCTACGGCAACTGGGGGTGTACTAGGAAGCAGCCTGGGCCCACCAGAGAGGCAAGGCACCATTCTTGGGAAGTGCACGAGGAGAGAGGCAGGACCACCAAAAGAATTTCTAATGCTGTGAGCACTCCTGGGCAACAGGACACCTCCTACAGGAGCTCGGGGGGAAGGTGCAAATTGCTGCCGCCATCTTGAGCTCCAGAGACAGGCACAGGCCACTTCTTCCAGACCCTTGAGCAGATGCCAGGCCCTACCCCTCCTGACCCAGAAAGGCGCAGAAAATTCACAAAACTAGGAATTCCACCAGCAGGTCACAGAACCTACCCCCGCTGACCTGGAAGGCTATGGACAGATCCAGACACTAGGAATTTCACCAGTGGGCCCCAGGACCTGCCCACACTGTCCTGGGAGGGCACAGATAGCTTCTGCTACTAGAAAATCTGTCAGTGCATGCTGGAACCCACCCTGCTGTCCCAGGAGCATGCAGATAGCTCTTGCTACTAGGATATTTGCCAGTGGACAAGCCAAGACCTGACCCACTGTCCCAGGAGGGTGTGGATTACTGTGCCCACCAGGAAATCTGTCAGTGGGTGCCAGGAGCTGCCCCACCATCCAAGAAGCATGCAGAAACCTCGCACTACTAGGAAATCCACCAGTGGGTGCTGGGACCTGCTTCACTGTCCTGGGAGGCCACAGATAGCTCCCTGTACTAGGAAATCTGCCCAGAGGAGGGGCTGAAATGACAGCTAAGCCCCAGGGGCTGTGTGACTAAGGAAGAAGAGCTGAAATCTCTCCTTGCAGCTGTGCACACTGTGGAGTTACACCTTCATTGATGGTTTCCCAAATTCAGCACCTGTGAAACATCTGGAAGGACAACAAGTGCTTTTGCAGCTAGGATGGGTCTGTTAGCAGTTCTGGGCTCTGTGGGCATGTGCACATGGGGGTTGGGTCAGACCAGAGTTTGAGCTGCCTCCATAGATCCCACAGTGGGTCCAGGTGCACAACTACTACAGTCCTGGTACCTGACCTCAGTGGACCTGTTCCAGTGACCAGGTGAAAACAATGTCTGAGAGTCACCAGGACCAATTGCCAGCATACCCACAGTTAAGGCAGGACTGAGAGCAGTGCCAACAATAGTATACTTTGTGAGCACACACAACAGGTGAAAGGGGACACAACAGAGCACATTCACAGGTGAACTGCTCCAGAGGAATACTCAGTGGCTTCTCTCCCAGTGGGAGTGCTCCAATCCCACCTACCTTGCACTACAGTTCAGAATCACAGCTAAGAAACAGATCTGGAGGCCTCTATTCCAACAGCTGGGTAGAAGATCCCACCCCTGACAAGGCAGTGACAACTACAAACAAAGGGGAAGTCCTGCTCAATATCTAGGGCAGGATCTGATCATCACCACAGCAATCAAACGCCCTATCAAGGCAATAAAGGCACAAGCCTTTTGACCAGTCTCAACCAACAGGGGGCAGACAACAGAAGCAAGAGGAACTACGATCCTGCAGCCTGTGGAAAGGAGACGACAAACACAGTAAGTGAGACAAAATGAGACAACAGAGAAATATGTTGTAGACAAAGGAGCAAGATAAAAAACTACAGGAACAACTAAATGAAGAGGAGATAAGCAATCTATCTGAAAAAGAATTCAGAGTAATGAAAGTAAAGGTAATCCAAGATCTCAGAAACAGAATAGAGACACAGATCAAGAAGATCAAGAAAAGTTTAATAAAGACATAGAAGAACTAAAGAACAAACAAGCAGAGATGAATAAGGTAATAAATTAAATGAAAAATACACTAGAAGGAATCAATAGCAGAATAACTGAGGGAGAAGAATGGATAAGTGACCTGGAACAGAATGGTGGAAATCTCTGCCATGGAACAGTATAAAGAAAAAAGAATGAAAACAATTGAGGAAAGTCTCAGAGACCTCTGGGAGAACATTAAACACACCAACATTCAAATTATAGGAGTCTCAGAAAAAGAAGAAAAAGAGAAAGGGCCTGAGAAAATATTTGAAGACATTATAGTTGAAAACTTCCTTAATATGAGAAAGGAAATAGTCACCCAAGTTCAGGAAGCAAAGAAAGTCCCATACAGGATAAGCTCAAGGAGGAACATGACAAGACACATATTATTCAAACTACCAAAAACTAAATACAAAGAAAAAATATTACAAGGAACTAGGGGAAAGCAACAAATAATGTACAAGGGAATCCACATAAGGTAATCAGCTGATTTCTCAGCAGACACTCTGCAGGCCAGAAGGGAGTAGCAGGATATATTTAAAGTGATGAAAGGAAAAAAATCTGCAACCAAGAATGCTTTACCCAGGAAGGCTCTCATTCCGATTCAGTGGAGAAAATAAAAGCTTTACAGATAAGCAAAAGCTAAGAGAATTCAGCACCACCAAACCAGCTTTACAATAATTGCTACAGGAATTTCTCTAGGCAAGAAACAAAAAAGAAAACGAGAGAGGAAAGGAAGAAAAAAGACCTACAAAAACAAACCTAAAACAATTAAGAAAATGGCAACAGGAACATACATACTGATAATTACCTTAAATGTAATGGATTAAATGCTCCAATCAAAATACATAGACTGGCTGAATGGATACAAAAAGAAGATCCATATAAATGTTATCTACAAGAGACCAGCTTCAGACCTAGGGAGGCATACAGACTGGAAGTAAGGCGATGCAAAAAAATATTCCATGCAGATGGAAATCAAAAGACAGCTGGAGTAACAATACTCATATCAGATAAAATAGACTTTAAAATAAAGACTGTTACAAGAGACAAGGAAAGACACTGCATAATGATCAAAGGATCAATCCAAGAAGAAGATATAATAATTGTAAATATTTATGCACCCAACATAAGAGCACCTCAATACATAAGGCAAATGCTAACAGCCATAAAAGGGGAAATTGACAGTAACACAATAATAGTGGGGGACTTTAACACTCCACTTTCACCAACGGATAGATCATCCAGACAGAAAATTAATAAGGAAACACAAGCCTTAAATGACACATTAGACCAGATAGACTTAATTGATATTTATAAGACGTTAAATCTGAAAGCAGCAGAATACACTTTCTTTTCAGGTGCACACAGAACATTCTCCAGGATAGATCACATCTTGGGTCACAAATCAAGCCTTGGTAAATTTAAGAAAATTGAAATCATATCAAGTGTCTTTTCCAACCAAAATACTATGAGATTAGAAGTCAATCACAGGGAAAAAAACTGTAAAAAAACACAAGCACATGGAGGTTAAGCAATAGACTACTAAATCACCAATGGATCACTGAAGAAATCAAAGAGGAAATAAAAAAATACCTAGAAAAAGATGACAACAAAAACATGACGACCAAAACCTATGGGATGCAGTAAAAGCAGTTCTAAGAGAGAAGTTTATAGCAATATAATCTTACCTCAAGAAACAAGAAAAATCCCAAATAAACAACCTAATCTTACACCGAAAGCAACTAGAGAAAGAAGAACAAACAAAACCCAAACTTAGTAGAAGGAAAGAAATCATAAAGATCAGAGCAGAAATACATGAAATAGAGATGAAGAAAACAATAGCAAAGATCAATGAAACTAAAAGCTCATTCTTTGAGAAGATATAGAAAATCGATAAACCTTTAGCCAGATTCATTAAGAAAAAAGGGAGAGGGCTTCCCTGGTGGCACAGTGGTTGAGAATCTGCCTGCCAATGCAGGGGACACGGGTTCGAGCCCTGGTCTAGGAGGATCCCACATGCCACGGAGCAACTGGGCCCGTGAGCCACACCTGCTGAACCTGCGCAACTGGAGCCTGTGCTCCGCAGCGGGAGAGGCCGCAATGGTGAGAGGCCCGTGCACCGCGATGAAGAGTGGACCCCGCTCGCCGCAACTAGAGAAAGCCCTCGCACAGAAGCGAAGACCCAACACAGCCAAAAATAAATAAATAAATAAATTTTAAAAAAAGAAAAAGGTGCTAATCTAATGACTTTAAAAAAAAAAGAAAAAAGGGAGAGTAGTCAAATCAATAAAATTAGAAATGAAAAAGGAGAAGTTACAACTGACATCGCAGAAATACAAAGGATCACAAGAGACTATAACAAACAACTATATGCCAATAAAATGAACAACTTGGAAGTAATGGACAAATTCTTAGAAACCTTCTAAGACTGAACCAGGAAGAAATAGAAAATATGAACAGATCAGTCACAAGTAATGAAATTGAAACTGTGATTAAAAATCTTCCAACAAACAAAAGTCCAGGATCAGATGGCTTCACAGGCAAATTCTATCAAACATTTAGAGAAGAGCTAACAGCTATCCTTCTCAAAAAATTGCAGAGGATGGAACACTCCCAAGCTCATTCTACTTGACTGCCATCACCCTGATACCCAAACCAGATAAAGATATCACAAAAAAAGAAAATTACACACCTGTACCACTGATGAACATAGATGCAAAAATCCTCAACAACATACTAACAAGCAGAATCCAACAACACATTAAAAGGATCATATACCATCATCAAGTGGGATTTCTCCCAGTAACGCAAGGATTCTTCAACATACACAAATCAATCAATAGGATGCACCATGTTAACAAATTGAAGAACAAAAATCATATGATCACCTCAAAAGATGCAGAAAAAGCTTCTGACAAAGTTTCACACCCATTTATGATAAAAAAAAACTCTCCAGAAAGTGGGCATAGTACAGATGAACCAGTTTGCAGGGCAGAAATTGAGACACAGATGTAGAGAACAAACGTACAGACACCATGGGGGGAAAGTGGCGGGGGTGTGGGGGTGGGGTGTGATGAATTGGGCGATTGGGATTGACATGTATACACTGATGGGTATAAAATTGATTACTAATAAGAACCTGCTGTATAAAAAAATAAATAGGGCTTCACTGGTGGCACAGTGGTTGAGAATCTGCCTGCTAATGCAGGGGACACGGGTTTGAGCCCTGGTCTGGGAAGATCCCACATGCCGCGGAGCAACTGGGCCCGTGAGCCACAACTACTGAGCCTGCGCGTCTGGAGCCTATGCTCCACAACAAGAGAGGCCATGATAGTGAGAGGCCTGCGCACTGCGATGAAGAGTGGTCCCCGCTTGCCGCAACTAGAGAAAGCCCTCGCACAGAAACGAAGACCCAACACAGCCAAAAATAAATGAATGAATAAATAAATAAATATATTAAATAAATAAATAAATAAATAAAATTCAAAAATTAAAAAAAAAAAAGAAAGTGGGCACGGAGGGAAACTACCTTGACATAATAAAGGCAATTTACAACAAACCCGCAGCAAACATCATTCTCAATGGTGAAAAACTGAAAGCATTTCCCCTAAGATCAGGATCAAGACAAGGATGTCCACTCTCACCACTTTTATTCAACATAGTTTTGGAAGTCCTAACCATGGCAATCATAGAAGAAAAAGAAATAAACATAATCCAAATTGGAAATGAAGAAGTAAAACTGTCACTGTTTGCAAATGACATGATACTAAACATAGAAAATCCTAAAAATGCTACCAGAAAACTACTAGAGCTCACCAATGAATTTGGCAAAGTTGCAGGATACAAAATTAATACACAGAAATCTCTTGCATTCCTATACACTAACAAGAAAATGTCAGAAAGAGAAATTAAGGAAACAATCCCATTTACCATCACAACAAAAAGAATAAAATACCTAGGAATAAACCTACCTAAGGAGGCAAAAACCTGTACTCAGAAAACTGCAAGATACTAATGAAAGAAATGAAAGATGACACAAACGGAGATATACACCATGTTCTTGGATTGTAAGAATCAATATTATGAAAATGACTATACTACCCAAAGCAATCTACATATTCAATGCAATCCCTATCAAATTACCAATGGCATTTTTTACAGATTTAGAACAAAAAAAAGTTTGCAATTTGTATGGAGACACAAGAGACCCCAAATAGTCAAAGCAATCTTGAGAAAGAAAAATGGAGCTGGAGGAATAAGGCTCCCTGACTTCAGACTGTATTACAAAGCTACAGTAATCAAAACAGTACGGTACTGGCACAAAAACAGACATATAGATCAATGGAACAGGATAGAAAGCCCAGAGATAAACCCATGCACCTATGATCACTTAATGTATGACAAAGGAGGCAAGAACATACATTGGAGAAAAGACAGTCTCTTGAATAAGTGGTCCTGGGAGAACTGGACAGCTACATGTAAACAAATGAAATTAGAACACTTCCTAACACCATACACAAAAATAAACTCAAAATGGATTAAAGACCTAAATATAAGGTCAGACACTGTAAAACTCTTAGAGGAAAACATAGGCAGAACACTCTTTGACATAAATCACAGTTAGATCTTTTATGACTCACCTCCTAGAGTAATGAAAATAAAAACAAAAATAAACAAATGGGATCCAGTGAAACTTAAAAGCTTTTGCACAGCAAAGGAAACATAAACAAACAAAAAAAAGACAACCCTCAGAATGGGAGAGAATATTTACAAATGAAACAACTGACAAGGGATTAATCTCCAAAATATACAAACAGCTCATGCAGCTCAATATCAAGAAAACAAATAACCTAATCAAAAAATGAGCAGAAGATCTAAATAGACATTTCTCCAAAGAAGACATACAGATGGTCAAAAAGCATTTCTATTTACCGAAATAGAAAAAGCAATTTTAAAATTCATATAGAAACACAATAGACCCCAAAGAGCCAAACCAATCTTGAGAAAAAAGAACAAAGCTGAAGACATATCACACTTCCTGATTTCAAAATATATTACAAAGCTACAGTATATTAAAACAGTATGGTATTGACAAAAGACAGACAGATGGACCAATGGAACAGAATATAGAGTACAGAAATAAACCCATGCAAATAATAGCAACTGACCTTTCACAAGTGTAAAATCGTAGCATAAAACACAGGGGGAAAGCTTCATAACATTGGCCTAGGCAACAATTTCTTGGATATGACACCAAAATTACAGGCAACAAAACAATTTATTTAATATGATATACATGACTTGATAATCTGATCACTAAATACCTTTAAACAACATCTTCTATCCATTTCTTCACAATCTTCCAGCCATTCCAAATTAGGAGTAAGTTTTTTTAATATATGTCATCCTGGTTCATACTTTAGGTTAATGTAGTGGGTTTCATTCCAACAATTATACACCCTACTTCCCCTCTCTTGCCAGCAGAGTCAATTTTGACCTTCTGGAAATATGTGGTCCAGGAAGGACACTCTTCCCCACTTAAAAGAATAAATTATGATTAATCAACAAACTTTTTCTGTAAAGGGCCAGATACTAAATGTTTTAGGCTTTGTGAGCACAGAGGTTATTTCAAGGATATTATGCAAGTACTTACCTAAAAATAGAAAAAACAAATTTTCAAAACTGTTTATTAACAAAATATAGTCATAATAATTGACTGCACTTTTAATACGGATCCACTAATGAGAGGAACTGAGTTCCTTTTCTGGAACTGATATTATGCCAATGTATTTGCAGCTCCAAAGTTCTTAGCTTTACCAATACCTTCTTTGTCATGAGTCTGCTCTTTCTTTTTACTTTCCTTTCTTAAAATGATGGTATTAAGAAGTTACTAAGTCTGGATTGTTCTTATTCAGATATTATGCAATAAGACAACCATCTGCCTGTTACATGCCTTTCTGTGCTTCTCATCTCAGCAAATCATTGCAAGGCTTATATGAAGTCCTTCGCAAGGTTACCAATGTATGCTTTGTCAGGCTAAAAAATATTTTCAGTTGTGCCTAGCATTACCATGAATGATGTTCTCAATACCAATGATAAGCAGCACTCCCTTCCCAACACTGAAAGGCACTTGAGATCAGCAGGTTAGAGTTGGAAGTGGACAACCTGTGGGAGGAGAGTAAGGCACAGTGGCAGCCATTAGAGGGAATGTACTTGTGATTTGCATAATCATCAGGATGCACTTGACACTTCATTGTCCGAACTTGCTGAACTCTAGTGCCAGGTTACAAATGAGATCCGTCTCTACACATTCCCTGAATAATACAAAGCTTTAATATTGACTTCGCTAAAAAAAAATCATTATTTTCCAGATGATATTGACATTAGGGGATATATCATTCTCCACTGCTTAGTGATATTAAAAAGTATTTACACATAAAGTGATTAGAGCAATTAAAAGTTTTAATTTATGTGATTTTTAAAAATATTGTAATATTCAACATTTTAATATTTTATTATTAGAGAGTCACATAAGGAAGGATTTTTTGTGTACAGAACTTTTTCTTTTAGCAGCAGAATTCATTCTCCTGCTCAGAAACTTCCTGTGTTTTCTATTGATTCAGAAGTCTCAATTTGGGATTCAAGTGCCTCTAGAAACTGGCCATTACCTTATTTGAGTTCACTGTTCTTTTCTCCCTACATAACTGTGTGTCCAACTATCTATGGTTAATCTTTAGTGGAATGTCCCACAAGTATTTCAAACTCAACATGTACCAAATTTGACTCTCACCCTCCAAAATTCATTCTTTTTCCTATGGTTATGTCTCAGTGAATAAATCCACTGACCACCCTGTTATCCAAAGGCCCCAAAATAATAATAGCTTAATTGAGAACCAGGGATATTATTTACATTATTTCATTTGAATCTTAATATATATCTGTGAATTTTTATTATCCCAAATATATATATATGAATATTGAGACTTAGCCAGATCAAGAAATTTGCCTCAGAGTTAGAAAATAGAGTAGCTGGGATTTGAATCAGTTTGTCTGACCCTTAAGCCTCTGTTCATAATGGCTATGCTGAACTAGAATCCTTGAATCACTCTTTCCTTCATTCTCACCAGAAATCAGCTGTCTCTTTACTGTCTTTTCATACTGACTCTCCACAAAGGAGTCAGTGACAATGTCATGGCTGACATTCTAGTCTATTGACCTGAACTATGTATAGACGAGGGGCCATGTGGCACCAGAGAGAGGGACAGGTGAGTTACTTCCTAAACACTTTTGATGGCATGTGAGGCAGAACTGTTTCTTAAAATCAAGTGTTTATGTGAAAAGAGAATATCTTTATGATTATAAGAGCTACAATCTGACCTAAATCTGGATCCCAGCTCAACTGCTTATTAGCAGCTATGAGTCTTTGACAAATAACTTAGCTTCAGACCTCAGTTTCTTCATCTGTAAAATATTTAGATCAAATGAAATAATACATGTAAATTACCAAGCACTATAATATCTTCAGTAAGTGCAGGTAGTAAGTGCTCAATAAATATTTGTTAAATGAAAAAATAAATTAAGTGCTTGAGACATCCCTGTATACTTATCATAAATATATTTTTATTTGGGCTAATTTGGGTAGAACTTTTTGTTTCTTGCACTTTAATAATTCCTGACTGTCTGCATTATTTATCACTACATAATAAAATATCCCCAAACATAATGGCTTAAAGAAAAATTGGTTATTATTCTATCTCACTATTTTTTTTTTTTTTTTGGTCAGAATATTTGAACAAAGTGCACAAAATGTGGCCCGTCTCTGTTTCATAATGTCTGGGCCCTCAGTTGGGTTGACGCAAAGGCTGGTGGTTGGGACAGCTTAGAGTCGTCTCACTACTTGTTCTATTTGTTCCCTTTGTCTTTATTACAATATGCTTTCCTAATTAATCAGTCTCCCTTTAAACATTATACCACTTCATGTGTAGCATGAAGATCTCGCAATAGTATATTCTCAATCTTTCTCTCCCATCCTTTGTGCTACTGATATAACTTATTTTAATTTTTTGTTGTAAACACAAACTACTTTGCTGTTATTTCTGCTTTAGACTGTTATTTTTTAGATTTGTTTAAACTAAGAAATACAAACTTATTTTATCTTTATCCTAGTCCAGCCCTCTTACATTTCTTCATGTAGGTCCAAGTTTCTGTTTCATAATATAGTCCTTCTCCTTGAAAGTCGTTATTAAACTTTTCTTGTCTAATACTGCTGTAGAATTATACAGAATACTGACTATAGAATTATGGGTTGATATCCTTGTTTTATTCTTCAATACATTAACAATATCATTTCATTGTCTCATGCTTTCATGGCTTCTCATGAAAATTCAGCAATAATTTTTATTTTTGTTCCTCTGCATGTCATCAAGATTTTCTTTCTGAGTTTTGTTTTCAATAGTTTGAATATGATATGCCTGTGTATGTTATGTTTTGCTCTGTTTGGTTTGTTTTGTTTTTGTCTTTTGGTATTTTCCCACTTGTTGTTGAGTTTGGGGATCTACTGTTTGGCATATGTCATTAATTTTAGAAAATTCTCAGCCATTATCTTTTCATTAATTTTAAAAAGATTTCTTCTGCCAAATTCTCTCTCTCTTTTTCTTCTGGAATTCAAACTATGTGTATGTCACACTTCTTGATATTTTCAGGTGCTATAGATGCTCTATTCTATTTTTGCTCACTTTTTCTTCTCTTTGTGCTTAGTTTAGGTAATTTCTATTGGCCTATTTTCAAGTTCACTTATGCCTTCCCTCACAGTGTTGTGTGTACTCATGAACAGAGTGGAGGCATTCTTTATCTTTCTTACTGTTTTTCTCATTTATGCCATTTCCATTTAATCATTTCTTATTGTTCCCATCTCTCTGCTGAAGTTACCCATTTGATTTTGCATGTTGTCTATCATTTCCATTAGAGCCATAAACATATTGATCATAGTAATTTTAAATTTCCTGTTATATAGTTTCAACACCTGTGTCATATCTGAGTTTGGTTCTGATGATTGTTTCTTGGGAGTATGCTTTTTCATTATACATGTATGTATATATATGGAAATGGGCACACTTTTCCATCTGCTAGGCCTTTAGTGTAGGAGTTTGAGTAGAAGTTGGGCTAGATTTGAGGCTTGCTGTTACTATGATTAAACCCAAAGTGCCCTTTGATTCCTATAGTGATACGTTTTGTGTAGGATGAGGATTCATTCACCGCATTAGATCTGTGCAGTCCTCAGCTGTAGCTACACTTCAGAAAGGGGCTCTTTGCACACTGTTGTTACCTGAAGCTTGTTGGACTGCTGGTGGTGGCTGTCGTCTGTTCTGAAGCCTCAGCCATAGCAGGAACCAAGTCCCTGGGTGTCAGAAGCATGGTCCACTCCGTTCTTCTGCCCCTTTCCTAGCTGTGTGGTCCCAGAGTATATTCCTGCTCCTCCCGGGAGTGTGTTTTTCCTGTTCCCCTCCTTCAGTGCTCTAGGGTAAAATGGTTTGTTGCCTTCCCTCCCACAGGCATTGGTTCCTTATGAGGAGATGGAGAAAATGTCAAGTGGCATTTCTTGGCCCTCCTGCAGAGGTGCTATCCCCTCCCCCAGGACTGCATCAAAATCAACACATTCTTCAGGCTCTCTGATCTTTTCTGTGATTACATGGTGGGATTCACAGAGAAAATCCAGCAAGATGGTGTAGACTCCTCCCATTTCTAGAGCTCCCAAGGGTTCGTCACTGTCCTGCCAGTGTGCCCTGGGCCTTCGCCCATTTGTCAACTGTTATAGCTGAGTTCTTCCTGTTGGTGTTCAGCAGCATCTGGTAAGTGAGTGCTTGTGTCTCCTCTCTCCCTGAAGATGCCTGTCTCTCTTTAGTGTTTGGGTAGTTGTTTTGCAACCTCAGTTCTTTAATAGATATAAAAGAGTCATGAATTTGAAGTTATTCTAGCCATTTTTTATAAAGATGGAAGTAATGTTCTGCCCTGCCCTCTACATTCTAGGGAGGATTCTAGAAGTCTTTAATGAGATATTTTATCTTCTTTTTTCAAATACCGAGTCTTCAAGATTGGTGAGCATTTTTCATGTAGAGTGTATCTCAGTTTGGATCACCCCTATTTTGAGTGCACAACAGCCACATTCAGTTAGGGCTTCCATATTGGACAGAGCAGCTCTAAACTTATGGCTACTGAATACTGTGCACATCATAGTCATGATGTGTATATTTTAATACTAATGTTACTGGACTTTGTCCTATGAGCAGTGAAAAGTTTATATTTTGATTTTTTTCATGACTTTTTAAAAATTATTCTTAGTATTTTCTAAGTGGTCATTCAATCTGAGCATAGAAGTAAGCCAAATGCTGTATTATCTTAATTATATACCTTAACTGCCTTACTTTTTTGTAAACTGAAAGCTATTGGGAGTGTTAATGATAATAGCTGAGATGAAAATTTGTTAAATTTGGTCAATAGAACATTTTCTAGCACATATTTTGGTACCTATCTTTAAGCCTAGCTGAGTTGCTATATTAACGTATTTTTTGAATGATATGCAAACATCTTCAGCTTCTTCATGCTGAGATCCTTATTATTATTCAACACCAAAATAACAATATTTTAAACCACCAGAAACAAGTTGTAAGATATTATGAATAAACTCATTTGCTTGAATAGCAACACCAAAAATCCTTAAAAAGATTCATGAGTTTTGATTTATGCCAGATGTATAAATGAGAATTTGAATACCTAATGTAGAATTTAAATGGAAATGCTGAGGAAGTCTATAATAACAGAAATATAAGATGTCTTACAGTTTATTTATTTTATTTAATTCATTATTTTCCCAGATAAAATACATTCATTCAGACCATTTATTTTTGTGACATTTGCAACTCTGATCTCAAAACTCCAGTTAAAATAAATCTTTGTTCATTTCACTTCTTGTACTGTAGTGTTTTCTGCCTTCATTTGTTTCACTATGAGACACATTCCGATTGAGACAAATCGTTTCAGGAAATGAGTTCTAAGATTTCTCTCACTCTCTTTCTTTCTCTCTCTCTGCCTGGATATGTTCTAAATTCTGCTGTTCTTGTGATCAATAATGGCATCTTTTTTTTACTTTTCATATTTGCAGTGATCCTATAAAGACAAGAACCTGTATGATTATTTCACAAAAAACTATAAATGCAATATAGTTGAAAAATTAATACTTAAAATTTTGAGATAGCTGAAGTAAGAGGCTGAAGTAAGTCAAGAGAAAGGGACACAACAGGCTGTAAATGTTCATGCTAATGCTTGTCCATAACATCTCTCCCCCACCAGCCCCCAGTATCTCAGCTAGAAGGTTAATTGATGTGAATTTGCACAAAAGGTTTAGGTTGCTAGTTTGTAATAATGATTAGTTAACATGATGATATAGTGTGACTAACCCTTTTCTTGTGTTTCCTAGGCCCACCCTACATAAATTTGCATGACTAAACTGTGTTGGTTATAATTTCTTATAGTTTTGGTGGAATGGTACAGGTCTGTTGGGTGGGTTTAAAGAAAGACTACTAGGGATTGGAGAAAAAAGTACAAATAACTCTTTTGAGGAATTTTGTTTAAAACCAAGGTCACTGTCCTCCCCCTCCAAAAAATTAGAACATTAGCTATGGGGAAAAATAGAGTCAAGAATTTTTTCTAAAAATATGAGATAAAAGGGCATCTTTGAACACTAATGGATGGACCTAGAGTTTGTCATACAGAGTGAAGTAAGTCAGAAAGAGAAAAACAAATACCATATGCTAACACATATATATAGAATCTAAGGAAAAAAAAAAAAAAAGGTCATGAAGAACCTAGGGGCAAGACGGGAATAAAGACACAGACCTACTAGGGAATGGACTTGAGGATATGGGGAGGCGGAAGGGTAAGCTGTGACAGAGAGAGTGGCATGGATATATATACACTACCAGATGTAAAACAGATAGCTAGTGGGAAGCAGCCGCATAACACAGGGAGATCAGCTCGCTGCTTTGTGAACACCTAGAGGGGTGGGATAGGGAGGGTGGGAGGGAGGGAGATGCAAGAGGGAAGAGATATGGGAACATATGTATATGTATAACTGATTCACTTTGTTATAAAGCAGAAACTAACACACCATTGTAAAGCAATTATACTCCAATAAAGATGTTAAAAAAAAAAAAAAAACTAATGATAATGATCCAGGAGAGAGAGACAGAGAGACAGAGATGATGGAGTACATTAAGAGGAGAATTACTGAAGAAGTTGAGAGTAGATGGGATAAAGTGGACATGTGGACAAGCTAGCTTGAGGCAGAGCTTGGGTAATATAACCAGGTTAAAAGCAGGGAGACAGAAGATGCTGGTGCAGATGCTGGTATGTGAGTAGGTAGGTGCAGTTTAGAGTTCAGGACTTGTCTTCTGATTGCTTCCATTTCCTTAGTGACTCAGGGAAAAGGTTATCAGCTAAGAATGAGTATGGGGAGATAAGTATAGGGTGTTGAAAATAAAGGAGAAGGTATGAAATAGACATCTAGAAAAGAAAGAGAGTGAGTGGACAAGGGATGGGTTGTAGTACTATACGTCTATAGCAATAAAGCCCATATATAATTCAACTTCAAGCCATATAAATTTTAACTCATAAATTTTTCTGAAATTCATCTACTTCTCTCCATTTCCACTGTTACCTTAGTCCAAACAACCACTGCCTCTTGCCTAAACTACTAAGTTGGCTTCCTAGTTGGCTTATACATATTCACTATTGCTCCTCTCTAATCCATTCTTATCACTGCAGCCAGGGGCATCTTTTCAAGTTCAGGTTTATTCATGTTGCCCTCTGTTTAAAACTCTCCAAGACTCCTGCGAATGGAAACAGCCCTTCCTAGGAGAGCCTCACCTCAACTCCTTCCTCCCTCACTTGAAGTGGTTCTGTAACAACAGCTTCTTTTCAGTTCCTCTAAAGAACAATGCTTCATAAATGCTACGTGGAAAATCCTTCACTTCTCTCTTCACTTATTTTCTTCCTCTTTTCCTTCATATTTCAGTTGAATCATCATTTTCTCAAGGAAATCGCCCCTGTTCTTTAACTAATTCGTCTTCCTCATTACATGCTTTGACAGTGTCATATGTTTTTCACAGTCATAATTATTTTAAATTTATTTATGGGATTATTTGACTGACTATGTTCCCCGTTAGACTGGGAAGCTCCAAGAGGGTTAGCACTGTGCTTGTTTTTTGTTTTTAATACAGACTATGTTTGCTTTTGCTCACCAGTGTATCCTTAAATACTTAACACAAAATAGACCTCATAAATATTTTTAAAATTAATTTTGACTGAGTAACTCTAATGGATACAAATTATTAAAAATATACTGTGTGTAAAATTCTGAGCTACATTATTTATAAGATTTATTTAATCTTTATACAAACTTGTAAAGTAAGAATTATTATCTAACTTTAAAGATGAAGATGTTGAGACGGAGATGGAGATGTTAAGTTCTCCAAAGTTGCACAGCTGGTGTGTAAACCAGATAGATCTGACTCCAAAGCACAATTGACCAGTCTCAATTGTGATTTTACCAACTTGTTCATCTACTGCCTGATTTTGTTTCCCCCTTTCAGCCTAAACAGATTTATCTCTTTATTTAAAAAAAAAAACAAACTCCAGCTTTCAAAATATAACTGATTAACTCAAAATAATTTGTTTTATGGGTAAATGCTCAGGAATATACCATTTTCACAGAAGCATACATCTTCTTAGCAAAAATAAATGGTGTTCTGGGTTCTGTGTGTATACCTGTACACCTGTTTCTGTTGTGGAATATATAAAGGGCAGAAAGTCATTAGTATTAATAGATTTTATTCATTATCACCATATAAAGAAAAAATAGAAAACGATTTATTTTATGTTTTACCTTTGATATTGTAGATAAATCAATAGTAATGCTAACTTTTAAAGTTACGTAACCCTATAGAAAATCTGTGTTTCATATCTAATGTAATTTTGCAGCACTGGTTCATTACCAATAAGTGAGATTTTCAGCTCTCAATCTGCCTGTCAACTATTTAAAGCAAGAGAACATTAAAGTATAGGCTCAATAATTTATATTCTTAATTTTAACTGACCAAAGCAATAAAATCTTCTCAACCCACTTAACTTGGAAAATACCAATCTTAATGTATTTTTAAAGACTAAGAAGTAAATCTCAAGTCGTTCAGAGAACTTGCTCTCCCCAAGCATGCCATTGTGGGCAGACCTCCTTTCCTTGCACATAGAAACATAACAGAGCCACCTCTTGCAAAAACTGGAACCACCACTAATTACCCCAGGTAGCAGCAGTCAGAATATGTGAGGCTGGTTTCACCACTCGGCTTTATAGCATTGTATTTTCAGTAAGGTGAGTAGTGATTAAGCTGCGTAAATTCCCATTAGAGCCACATATCAGAATCAAAAGATACCCGGGCTGCAAGCCATCTTAAATTCATTAGTGGGGGAAGCAGCAGTAAGTACACTCTTGACCACATTGGGCTGTATTAGATATATTTTGGGGTGAATGAAGCCACAGGGGTATGGCATTAGCTCTAATAATAGGTCTTAGCTAAGTAACCTCAACCCACATTTCCCAAATGATTAACTACTCTTACACAGTCATTTCATAAATGCTCATGACTTATTTCCCACTCACAAAGGAAATGCTGAATCTTCCCCCCTTTGCTTTTGCATGCATACTCATAAATTTATGAAACTTTGTTGACAAGCCATTGCTTCAGATTTGAAAGGGAGGGACCACTGCTTATAGAAAATACAATATTTTGTCAGGGATATGAAAAATATTCCTGAAGGACTACTGACATTCTGTGCCAGGCTGACCACATGTCACCACCCTGTGTTCTTGGTGTCAGTATAAAAGCCAAGGTAAAATACTATCTTCATAAATGTAAGGTTCTAGTGACCTTTAATACTCTCACTAATAAAATCTGTTTGAACAGTTATAATTCGAGTGTCCAGATTTCCCCACTGGAAATCACCTATAGTTGCAAAGGAGACATTTGGGCTGAGTATTAGCCCTTTCAGCTCACACAGATGGTCCTCTGTTCATTTGTAGACCTTGTAAAACACATAATCCAACTAAGGAGACCTAAAGCAACCAAAATCAGTCCTTTATATTCAGAAATTTTGTTTTTAAACTTCTCATGTTGAACCCAAAGCACTTCAATCCTCCTAGTCGGCTTTCAGAGAAAAGAGGCACAAGTCTCTGGTTGATGGTGTGTCTCTGTCTGCTATGCTAGCACAGTCAGCAGTGGTCACTCAGCCATCATTCACAAAGCTGGGAAGGCTGAAAGCAGAGAACTAAGGTGAGATGTGACTTCTCCATTGCCTCATTCCCCCCTGTACCTCTTCCAGTTATCTAGCCTGGAACTACTCATGAGATGTTTAAGTCAAGTGCTAGGGGAGTTATTTCTGAGTCACTATAAAGAGCATAGAAAACCATTTATTCCTGAGCAGAATTTCATTTTCCAATGCTTCTGTAAATAATAACCCATTCAAGATTTTGTTTTGTAAATATAAAAAAATCATTTAGAAATGTGTGGTCAGAGAGAAGTCCTGTTTGACTTGTTTTTTTCTCCCCAGACCTTTCTGTGTACCCTCACTCATCTCTCCTCCAGTAAATGAGCATTCTGTTTAGTCAATCTTATTTGTCTTTGATCTCTGCTTCTGCCACAACAATCCTAGAGTGTTGTTCCATATGTCTCTCACCATAACTTATTTCTCAAATTGAGTCTGAGAGTTTCTGAAAATATTCTAGTTGGCCTAAGAGTATTCTATGGGAATTTTTACTTTTCTTTTTTGTATTATAAAATTAAAATAATAAAAAGCATATCAGGATCACTTTATAACCTAATACTACCACAAAATTGATTTGTATTTACTTATACAAATGTAGTTGTTCCATGTTAAGACTAACTGATATCACAATGTTCTGTATAAATGAGATCTTCAAAGGAGTTCAAATAGGGAGAAGTAGTGAGAGAATTTGTTCTCACCCATTCTTGGCAGTAAAGACATGTCAAATTAAAAATAAAACAAAACTTGCATTGTGGCAGTCAGGACCAGATTCATGTTGTGAGAGATCCCATATTTGTAGGTAGAAGGAAAGCTAAAGCAGCTCGTTAACAATACATATTAGAGAATGAAGATTATTTTGCTCTTGATTTCTATAGTATTGTTTTATACTTTATAGTCGATAACCTTGGTTTCCCACCATATATCTACCACTACTTCCCTTCCTCTTACAGAACTTGATTATATAGCGATCTGTTCCCCCTGCATGGTTGTGCCAAGTTCCTATTCCTTGTCTCTTTCTTATCTATGTAATACCCAGTACATATACATTCACAAACTACAAATACTGAAATGGCACTTAAAGTTAATTTCGGCCTTCTGGGGCAGGGAGACCTTCAAGATGGCAGAGGAGTAAGACGTGGAGATCACCTTCCTCCTCACAAATACATCAGAAATACATCTACATGTGGAACAACTCCTACAGAACACTTACTGAATGCTGGTAGAAGACCTCACACTTCCCAAAAGGCAAGAAACTCCCCACGTACCTGGGGAGGGCAAAAGAAAAAAGAAAAAACAGAGACAAAAGAATAGGGATGGGACCTGCACCACTGGGAGGGAGCTGTGAAGCAGGAAAAGTTTCCACACACTAGGAAGCCCCTTCACTGGTGGAGACGGGGGGTGGTGAGGGGGAAGCTTCGGAGCCATGGAGGAGAGAACAGCAACAGTGGTGCAGAGGACAAAGTGGACAGATTCCCACACAGAGGATTGGTGCCAAACCAGCACTCACCAACCTGAGAGGATTGTCTGCTCACCTGCTGGGGCGGGTGGGGGCTGGGAGCTGAGGCTCTGGTTTCGAAGGTCAGATCCCAGGGAGTGGACTGGGGTTGGCTGTGTGAACAAAAGCTTAAGGGGGCTAGTGTACCACAGCTAGCCAGGAGGGAATCTGGGGAAAAGTCTGGTACTGCCTAAGAGGCAAGAGACCATTGTTTCGGGGTGCGCGAGGAGACGGGAAACAAAGCTCCACCTAAACGAGCTCCAGAGATGGGTGCGAGCTGTGGCTATCAGCACGGGCACCAGAGATGGGCATGAAACACCAAGGCTGCTGCTGCAGCCACCGAGAAGCCTGTGTGCAAGCAGAGGTCACTATCCACACCTCCCCTCCTGGGGGCCTGTGCAGCCTGTCCCTGCCAGGGTCCCGTGATCCAGGGACAACTTCCCCAGGAGAACACACGGCCCACCTCAGGCTGTTGCAACGTCACATTGGCCTCTCCACTGCAGGCTCGCCCCGCGTTCTGTACCCCTCCCTCCCCCCTGGCCTGAGTGAGCCAGAGCCCCCTAATCAGCTGCTATTTTAACCCCGTCCAGTCTGAGTAAAGAACAGACTATACTACCCAAAGCAATCTACAGATTCAATGCAATCCCTATCAAAGTACCAATGGCATTTTTCACATAACTAGAACAAAAATTTTCACAATTTATATGGAAACACAAAAGACCCCGAATAGCCAAAGCAATCTTGACAAAGAAAAACAGAGCTGGAGGAATCAGGCTCCCAGACTTCAGACTATACTACAAAGCTACAGTAATCAACATAGTATGGTACTGGCACAAAAACAGAAATATAGATCAATGGAACAGGATAGAAAGCCCAGAGATAAACCTACGCACATATGGTCACCTTAATTTTGATAAAAGAGGCAAGAATATACAATAGAGAAAAGACAGCCTCTTCAATAAGTGGTGCTGGGAAAACTGGACAGCTACATGTAAAAGAATGAAATTAGGACACTTCCTAACACCATACACAAAAATAAACTCAAAATGGATTAAAGACCTAAGTGTAAGGCCAGACACTATCAAACTCTTAGAGGAAAACATAGGCAGAACACTCTATGACATAAATCACAACAAGATCCTTTTTAACCAACTCCTAGAGTAATGGAAATAAAAACAAAAATAAACAAATGGGACCTAATGAAACTTCAAAGCTTTTGCACAGCAAAGGAAACCATAAGCAAGATGAAAAGACAACCCTCAGAATGGGAGAAAATATTTGCAAACGAATCAATGGACAAAGGATTAATGTCCTAAATATATAAACAGCTCATGCAGCTCAATATTAAAAAAAACAAACAACCCAATCCAAAAATGGGCAGACCTAAATAGACATTTCTCCAAAGAGGACATACAGATGGCCTAGAAGCACATGAAAAGCTCCTCAACATCACTAATTATTAGAGAAATACAAATCAGAACTACAATGAGGTATCATCTCACACCAGTTAGAATGGGCATCATCAGAAAATCTACAAACAACAAATGCTGGAGAGGGTGTGGAGAAAAGGGAACTCTCTTGCACTCTTGGTGGGAATGTAAATTGATACAGCCACTATGGAGAACAGTATGGAGGTTCCTTTAAAAACTAAAAATAAAATTACCATATGATCCAGCAATCCTACTACTGGGCATATACCCTGAGAAAACCATAATTCAAAAAGAAAATGCACCCCAATGTTCATTGCAGCACTATTTACAGTAACCAGGTCACGGAAGCAACCTAAATGCCCATCAACAGATGAATGGATAAAGAAGATGTGGTACATATATACAATGGAATATTACTCAGCCATAAAAAAGGAACGAAATTGGGTCATTTGTGGAGACGTGGATGGATCTGGAGACTGTCATACAGAGTGAAGTAAGTCAGAAAGAGAAAAACAAATATCGTATATTAACGCATATATGTGGAACCTGAAAAATGGTACAGATGCACCAGTCTGCAGGGCAGAAATTGAGAGACAGATGTAGAGAACAAACGTATGGACACCAAGGGAGGAAAGTGTTGGTGGGGGTGGGGGGCATGTGATGAAATGGGTGATTGAGATTGACATGTATACACTGATGTGTATAAATTTGATGACTAATAAGAACCTGCTGTATAAAAAAATAAATAAAATACAATTCAAAAATTCAAAAAAAAACCAACAAACAAACTAAAAATAGAACTACTATATGACCCAGCAATCCTACTACTGGGCATATACCCTGAGAAAACTATAATTCAAAAAGAGTCATGGGGGTCGGAGAGAAGATGGCGGAAGAGTAAGACGCGGAGATCACCTTCCTTCCCACAGATACAGTAGAAATACATCTACAAGTGGAACTGCTCCTACAGAACACCCACTGAACGCTGGCAGAAAACGTCAAACCTCCCAAAAGGCAAGAAACTCCCCCTGTACTTGGGTAGGGCAAAAGAAAAAAGAAATAACAGAGACAAAAGAATAGGGACGGCACCTGCACCAGTGGGAGGGAGCTGTGAAGGAGGAAAGATTTCCACGCACTAGGAAGCCCCTTCGCGGGCAGAGACTGCGGGTGGCAGAGGGGGGAAGCTTCGGAGCCACGGAGGAGAGCGCAGCCACAGTGGTGTGGAGGGCAAAGCGGAGAGATTCCCGCACTTCCCGCACGGAGGCTCGGCGCTGACCAGCACTCACCAGCCCGAGAGGCTTGCCTGCTCAGCCACCGGGGTGGGCGGGGCTGGGAGCTGAGGCTCGGGCTTCGGTCGGATCGCAGGGAGAGGACTGGGGTTGGCGGCGTGAACACAGCCTGAAGGGGTTAGTGCACCACAGCTAGCCGGGAGGGAGTCCGCGAAAAAGTCTGCAGCTGCTGAAGAGGCAAGAAACTTTTTCTTCCCTGTTTCCTGGTGTGCGAGGAGAGGGGATTCAGAGCGCCGCCTAAACGAACTTCAGAGACGGGCGCGAGCCGCGGCTAACAACGCGGATCCCACAGCAACAGGGGTGCAGAGGGAAAAACGGAGAGATTCCCACACAGAGGCTCGGCGCCGAGCAGCGCTCACCAGCCCGAGAGGCTTGTCTGCTCAGCCGCCGGGGCGGGCGGGGCTGGGAGCGGAGGCTCCGGCTTCGGTCGGATCGCAGGGAGAGGACTGGGGTTGGCGGCATGAACACAGCCTGAAGGGGTTAGCGCACCACAGCTGGCTGGGAGGGAGACCGGGAAAAAGTCTGCAGCTGCCGAAGAGGCAAGAGACTTTTTCTTGCCTCTTTGTTTCGCGGCGCCCAAGGAGAGGGGATTCAGAGCGCCGCCTAAACGAGCTCCAGAGACTGGCGCGAGCCGCGGCTATCAGCGCGGACCCCAGAGACGGGCGTGAGACGCTGGGGCTGCTGCTGCCGCCTCCAAAAAGCCTGTGTGCGAGCCCAAGTCACTCTCCACACCGCCCCTCCCGGGAGCCCGTGGAGCCCGCCACTGCCAGCGTCCCGTGATCCAGGGACAACTTCCCCGGGAGAACGCACTGCGCACCTCAGGCTGGTGCAACGTCACGCTGGCCTCTAACGCCGCAGGCTCGCCCGGCCTCCTCTGCACCCCTCCCTCCCCGAGGCCTGGGTGAGCCAGAGCACCCGAAGCAGCTGCTCCTTTAACCCCATCCTGTCTGGGCAGGGAACAGACGCCCTCAGGGGACCTACACGCAGAGGCGGGTCCAAATCCAAAGCTGATCCCCAGGAGCTGTGCGAACAGAGATGAGGAGGGGAAATCTCTCCCAGCAGCCTCAGAAGCAGCGGATTAAAACTCCACAAACAACTTGATGTGCCTGCATCTGTTGAATACCTGAATAGACAACGAATCATCCCAAATTCAGGAGGTGGACTTTGGGAGCAGGATATATTAATTATTCACCTTTTCCTTTTTTTTTGTGAGTGTATATGTATATGCTTCTGGGGGAGATTTTGTCTGTATAGCTTTGCTTTATAATAGCTTTATTTTACTTCACTATATTATAGCCTCTTTCTTTCTTTCTTTCTTTCTTTCTATTTTTTCTCCCTTTTACTCTGAGCCATGTGGACAAAAGGCTCTTGGTGCTTCAGCCAGGCATCAGGGCCATACCTCGGAGGTGGGAGAGCCAACTTCAGGACACTGGTCCACAAGAGACCTCCCAGCTCCACGTAATACCAAACGGCAAAAATCTCTCAGAGATCTCCATCTCAACATCAAGACCCAGCATCACTCAATGACCAGCAAGCTACAGTGCTGAACACCCTATGCCGAACAACTAGCAAGACAGGAACACAGCCCCATCCATTAGCAGAGAGGCTGCCTAAAACCATAATAAGGCCACAGACACCCCAAAATACACCACCAGACGTGGATGTGCCCACCAGAAAGACAAGATCCAGCCTCATCCACCAGAGCTCAGGCACTAGTTCCCTCCACCAGGAAGGCTACACAACCCACTGAACCAACCTTAGCCACTGGGGACAGATACCAAAAACAACAGGAACTACGAACCTGCAACCTGTGATAAGGAGACCCCAAACACAGTAAGATAAGCAAAATGAGACGACAGAAAAACACACAGCAGATGAAGGAGCAAGGTCAAAATACACTAGACTTAACAAATGAAGAGGAAATAGGTAGTCTACCTGAAAAAGAATTCAGAATAATGATAGTAAGGATGATCCAAAATCTTGGAAATAGAATAGAAAAAATGCAAGAAACATTTAACAAGGATGTAGAAGAACTAAAGAAGAACCAAGCAATGATGAAAAACACAATAAATGAAATTAAAAATACTCTAGATGGGATCAATAGCAGAATAACTGAGGCAGAAGAAAGGATAAGTGATCTGGAAGATAAAATGGTGGAAATAACTACTGCAGAGCAGGATAAAGAAAAAAGAATGAAAAGAACTGAGGACAGTCTCAGAGACCTCTGGGACAACATTAAACGCACCAACATTCGAATTATAGGGGTCCCAGAAGAAGAAGAGAAAAAGAAAGGGACAGAAAATATTTGAAGAGATTATAGTTGAAAACTTCCCTAATATGGGAAAGGAAATAGTTAATCAAGTCCTGGAAGCACAGAGAGTCCCATACAGGATAAACCCAAGGAGAAACACGCCAAGACACATATTAATCAAACTGTCAAAAACTAAATATAAGGAAAACATATTAAAGGCAGCAAGGAAAAAAAACAAATAACACACAAGGGAATCCCCATAAGGTTAACATCTGATCTTTCAGCAGAAACTCTGCAAGCCAGAAGGGAGTGGCAGGATATACTTAAAGTGATGAAGGAGAAAAACCTACAACCAAGATTACTCTAGGGCTTCCCTGGTGGCGCAGTGGTTGAGAGTCTGCCTGACAATGCAGGGGACACGGGTTCGAGCCCTGGTCTGGGAGGATCCCACATGCTGTGGAGCGACTAGGCCCGTGAGCCACAATTGCTGAGCCTGCGCGTCTGGAGCCTGTGCTCCGCAACGGGGGAGGCCGCGATAGTGAGAGGCCCGTGCACCGCAATGAAGGGTGGCCCCCACTTGCTGCAACTGGAGAAAGCCCTCACACAGAAACGAAGACCCAACACAGCCATAAATAAATAAATAAATAAATAAATAAAAATTAAAAAAAAAAAAAAAAAAAAAAAAGATTACTCTACCCAGCAAGGATCTCATTCATATGTGATGAAGAAATTAAAACCTTTACAGACAAACAAAAGCTGAGAGAGTTCAGCACCACCAAACCAGCTTTACAACAAATGCTAAAGGAACTTCTCTAGGCAAGAAACACAAGAGAAGGAAAACACCTACAATAACAAACCCAAAACATTTAAGAAAATGGGAATAGGAACATACATATCAATAATTACCTTGAATGTAAATGGATTAAATGCTCCCACCAAAAGACACAGGTTGGCTGAATGGATACAAAAACAAGACCCATATATATGCTGTCTACAAGAGACCCACTTCAGACCTAGAGACACATACAGACTGAAAGTGAGGGGATGGAAAAAGATATTCCATGCAAATGGAAATCAAAAGAAAGCTGGAGTAGCAATTCTCATATCAGACAAAATAGACTTTAAAATAAAGACTATTACAAGAGACAAAGAAGGACACTATATAATGATCAAGGGATCGATCCAAGAGGAAGGTATAACAATTGTAAATATTTATGCACCCAACATAGGAGCACCTCAATATATAAGGCAAATACTAACAGCCATAAAAGGGGAAATCGACAGCAACACAATCATAGTAGGGGACTTTAACACCCCACTTTCACCAATGGACCGATCATCCAAAATGAAAATAAATAAGGAAACACAAGCTTTAAATGATACATTAAACAAGATGGACTTAATTGATATTTATAGGACATTCCACCCAAAAACAACAGAATACACATTTTTCTCAAGTGCTCATGGAATATTCTCCAGGATAGATCATATCTTGGGTCACAAATCAAGCCTTGGTAAATTTAAGAAAATTGAAATCGTATCAAGTATCTTTTCCGACCACAACGCTATGAGACTAGATATCAATTACAGGAAAAGATCTGTAAAAAATACAAACACATGGAGGCTACACAATACACTACTTAATAACGAAGTGATCACTGAAGAAGTCAAAGGGGAAATCAAAAAATACCTAGAAACAAATGACAATGGAGATACGACGACGCAAAACCTATGGGACGCAGCAAAAGCAGTGATAAGAGGGAAGTTTATAGCAATACAAGCCTACCTCAAGAAACAGGAAACATCTCGAATAAACAACCTAACCTTGCACCTAAAGCAATTAGAGAAAGAAGAACAAAAAAACCCCAAAGCCAGCAGAAGGAAAGAAATTATAAAGATCAGGTCAGAAATAAATGAAAAAGAAATGAAGGAAACAATAGCAAAAATCAATGAAACTAAAAGCTGGTTCTTTGAGAAGATAAACAAAATTGATAAACCATTAGCCAGACTCATCAAGAGAAAAAGGGAGAAGACTCAAATCAATAGAATTAGAAATGAAAAAGGAGAAGTAACCACTGACACTGCAGAAATACAAAAGATCATGAGAGATTACTACAAGCAACTCTATGCCAATAAAATGGACAACCTGGAAGAAATGGACAGATTCTTAGAAATGCAAAACCTGCCGAGGCTGAACCAGGAAGAAATAGAAAATATGAACAGACCAATCACAAGCACTGAAATTGAAACTGTGATTAAAAACCTTCCAACAAACAAAAGCCCAGGACCAGATGGCTTCACAGGTGAATTCTATCAAACATTTAGAGAAGAGCTAACACCTATCCTTCTCAAACTCTTCCAAAATATTGCAGAGGAAGGAACACTCCCAAACTCATTCTACGAGGCCACCATCACCCTGATACCAAAACCAGACAAAGATGTCACAAAGAAAGAAAACTACAGGCCAATATCACTGATGAACATAGACGCAAAAATCCTCAACAAAATACTAGCAAACAGAATCCAACAGCACATTAAAAGGATCATACACCGTGATCAAGTGGGGTTTATCCCAGGAATGCAAGCATTCTTCAATATACGCAAATCAATCAATGTGATACACCATATTAACAAATTGAAGGAGAAAATCCATATGATCAACTCAATAGATGCAGAGAAAGCTTTTTACAAAATTCAACACCCATTTATGATAAAAGCCCTGCAGAAAGTAGGCATTGAGGGAAATTTCCTCAACATAATAAAGGCCATATATGACAAACCCACAGCCAACATTGTCCTCAATGGTCAAAAACTGAAACCATTTCCACTAAGATCAGGAACAAGACAAGGTTGCCCACTCTCACCACTATTATTCAACATAGTTTTGGAAGTGTTAGCCACAGCAATCAGAGAAGACAAAGAAATAAAAGGAATCCAAATCGGAAAAGAAGAAGTAAAGCTGTCACTGTTTGCAGATGACATGATACTATACATAGAGAATCCTAAAGATGCTACCAGAAAACTCCTAGAGCTAATCAATGAATTTGGTAAAGTAGCAGGATACAAAATTAATGCACAGAAATCTCTTGCTTTTCTATACACTAATGACGAAAAATCTGAAAATGAAATTAAGAAAACACTCCCGTTTACCATTGCAACAAAAAGAATAAAATATCTAGGAATAAACCTACCTAAGGAGACAAAACACCTGTATGCGGAAAATTATAAGACACTGATGAAAGAAATTAAAGATGATACAAATAGATGGAGAGATATACCATGTTCTTGGATTGGAAGAATCAACATTGTGAAAATGACTCTACTACCCAAAGCAATCTACAGATTCAATGCAATCCCTATCAAACTACCACTGGCATTTTTCACAGAACTAGAGCAAAAAGTTTCACAATTTGTATGGAAACACAAAAGACCCGGAATAGCCAAAGCAATCTTGAGAACGAAAAATGGAGCTGGGGGATTCAGGCTCCCTGACTTCAGACTATATTACAAAGCTTCAGTAATCAAGACAGTTTGGTACTGGCACAAAAACAGAAATATAGATCAATGGAACAGGATAGAAAGCCCAGAGATAAACCCACGCACATATGGTCACCTTATCTTTGATAAAGGAGGCAAGCATATACAGTGGAGAAAAGACAGCCTCTTCAATAAGTGGTGCTGGGAAAATTGGACAGCTACATGTAAAAGTATGAAATTAGAACACTCCCTGACACCATGCACAAAAATAAACTCAAAATGGATTAAAGACCTAAGTGTAAGGGCAGACACTATCAAACTCTTAGAGGAAAATATAGGCAGAACACTCTATGACATACATCACAGCAAGATTCTTTTGGACCCAGCTCCCAGAGAAATGGAAATAAGAACACAAATAAACAAATGGGACCTAATGAAACTTAAAAGCTTTTGCACAGCAAAGGAAACCATAAACAAGACCAAAAGACAGCCATCAGAATGGGAGAAAATATTTGCAAATGAAGCAACTGACAAAGGATTAATCTCCAAGATTTACAAGCAGCTCATGCAGCTCAATAACAAAAAAACGAACAACCCAATCCAAAAATGGGCAGAAGACCTAAATAGACATTTCTCCAAAGAAGATATACAGATGGCCTACAGACACATGAAAGAATGCTCAACATCATTAATCATTAGAGAAATGCAAATCAAAACTACAATGAGATATCATCTCACACCGGTCAGAATGGCCATCATCAAAAAATCTAGAAACAATAAATGCTGGAGAGGGTGTGGAGGAAAGGGAACACTCTTGCACTGTTGGTGGGAATGTAAATTGATACAGCCACTATGGAGAACAGTATGGAGGTTCCTTAAAAAACTACAAATAGAACTACCATACGACCCAGCAATCCCACTACTGGGCATATACCCTGAGAAAACCATAGGTCAAAAAGTGTCATGCACCACAATTTTCATTGCAGCTCTATTTACAATAGCCAGGACATGGAAGCAACCTAAATGTCCATCGACAGATGAATGGATAAAGAAGATGTGGCACATATATACAATGGAATATTACTCAGCCATAAAAAGAAATGAAATGGAGGTATTTGTAATGAGGTGGATGGAGTTAGAGTCTGTCATACAGAGTGAAGTAAGTCAGAAAGAGAAAAACAAATACAGTATGCTAACACATATATACGGAATCATAGGAAAAAAAAAAAAAAGGCCATGAAGAACATAGTGGCAAGACGGGAATAAAGACACAGACCTACTAGAGAATGGACTTGAGGATATGGGGAGGGGGTGGGGTGAGATGTGACAGGGTAAGAGAGTGTCATGGACATATATATACTACCAAATGTAAAATAGATAGCTAGTGGGAAGCAGCCGCATAGCACAGGGAGATCAGCTCGGTGCTTTGTGATGGGGAGGGTGGGAGGGAGGGAGATGCAAGAGGGAAGAGAAATGGGAACATATTGTATATGTATAACTGATTCACTTTGTTATAAAGCAGAAACTGGCACACCATTGTAAGGCAATTATGCTTCAATAAAGATGTTTTTAAAAAAACCAAAAACAAAAACAAAAGGAAAGGGCAAAGGGATTTTATCTTTAAAAAAAAATTGTTAAGTGTGTATAGAGAATCCTTTTTAAGTTTAGTTAGTGGGGTTAAATGGTATGTATTATAAAACCAAAATCCATTCATAACATTCTTTTTCAATAAAATATTAGGAAGATAAAACTCTATATTAGATTTTTTTAACTTATTGATATTTAAATAAAGAGCATCAAGTTCCATAAGAATAATGAAGAGACTCACGCTGTTTCTCTTCTAATCCTCATATAAAAGTTGGTATGGAAATGGTGACATGAGACTCTAGAGGGAGAAAATGGTCTACTGGGTTCTATCTCGCTTTGCAGCTTCACCGTCTAACACTGTTTAGCATCTGTTGGTAACTCAATAAATATTTACTTAATGAATAAGTATAGAAATCAATGAATGAAGGAAGAGGAATGAAAAAAAGATATGACGTTGGAGATCCTTATGACTTCTTTTGTTGTTGTTGTTTTTTCTGTTTTGTTGCCCTAGTGCTTAATGAGATTCAGGGAAATACAAGTGGGTAGAATCTTAACTCCTACTACTGCAAGGTCTCTTTAAACAAAGTCAAATCTGTACTTTAGAATGCATTACTTGTATCACCATACTACTGGTTTCAAATTCTGGATCACATACGAATATATTCAGCAACATATATAAAATAAAATCACGTTTAAAGTGGCTGAACAAAATAGAGGGTTGGTTTTTTTTTCTCTTTTACACACCTGGGAGTTTGAAATTTGGTAATCCATTAAGATCACAGTCTCATTAGCATCCCAGGCTTGCTCTTGTCCTCATAGTTGCAAGATATCTCTTTTCCCCATTCCTCTGGCATCACATCCATTTCCCAGAAGTAAGGAAGAAAGGCATGAGCTGGCTAAGTCTGTACCTGTTTTACAGTCTTCCTAGAAGCCCCACCATGTATTGTTAGCCAGAACTGTGTCAAAAGCTACCTCTATATACAAAGGAAAATGGAAAATGTAGTTTTTAAATGTTCAGATTACCGTCTGAAGAAAAACAATATTGTTGATAGGAAATAAAGGGAGATTGGATACTGTGTAGTAAATTGAACATAGTGCTCTGTTGGGTATATACTTCACTCTCTGGCAGGGCGATATAGTATCATATATGCTTGTTACTTGACCAAATATTTATGATTCCCCTACAAGACACATTGTCAGGATAGTGCTTCCACACCACCTTGAAAATAGGTGGGGCCATTTTTCTTGGTTTGGCCAATAGAATTGAGAGAAATGATATGTGTCATTTCATAGGGAAAACAAAGATCTGGTGTGCATTTACTATCTGCTACAGAACTGGTAATGTTCTAGATGGTAGCTGCTTCACCAGCCTGGACCCCTGTGTGATTACAAAGAGCAGAGTTCCTTAGCTGATCATGATAGGCAAGGAGTATGCAGTTTGTGTGTGGCATCAAGCCACAGCAATTCAGAAGTTACTTTTTACTATCACGTGATCTAGCCTACCATGACAGTTGTTTTCTAGCACTAGATCCTAGAGAGTATCTGGTCATTTCTATTTCTTTATCAATCTTTACATCATTTTCTCCTTGTATGTCATTTTTCCCTTTCTTCTCCTTCCTTTCACTGATCTCTCCACACAGAATCCCATCATCTCTTTCCAAGTAAGTAGCACTTCTGAATACCATCTAGCTTGATTATTGTCACTGAGATAGAAAGAGCTACTTCCTCTGAGCTATAATATAAGACAGCATAACTTACCGTGGTTCTATCTTCCTCTCCTTAGAACATCTTAAAGCAGTAAGCCTTGACAAGCCAAGTGCCCTGTCCAGCATCTCAAATGATCTTATTTTTCCACTTTTCCTTCCAAATTGTGGATAAGATTGAAGATTAGTACAAAAAGAAGTCTCTTCCAGGTAATTTTGTTGCATGATTAAACCTGATCATAGCTCAGCAAGAAAATAATGGTTTTAATTTAAATTTCTATGGTAGCAACCAAGAATGCAAAGAATAAATAGGAAAGTGGATGCCAGATCACAAGACATAAGTTTTCAAATGTAATTGAAATGACATAAAAGATCATATTTCTTGAAGCTTCACACATTCTACTTAAGAGTAGGCTTAATTGGCTATATATTGCTCTATTTAGATATCATGAATATGGTATGTTTTTAAAGTCGAGACAAGTAATATCTTCCACTGGTTTTTATGATGATTACATCCTACAGAGATGATAGAAATATCTAAATATGTCCCGCTTTAGAAGCAAGGTATTGTGTAGTAATTAGGTCACAATGATCAGATTTATAATGAGTATATTAAGTGCACATTAATAGTAGAGAATAAGCAAGACTGTTAGAGCTTAGAACTCATTTTTGAAAGTTTAATTATGCTAACTAGGGAGTGTTATGGAATGAAGGTTAAAAATTGTATTCCTACCACTCTCTAATGGTTTAGGGGTCTTTTTAATGAAACATATTCTTCCCTCTGTCTTAGGCACTTCTCCATTGATATTCAGGGAGGTACATTCATTTACTCAAGAAAAAATAATACCCTTAAATTCTGGGTTAATCACCCTTACCAAAAATATGCATAATTATATTAGAAATAATCAGAAATTGTACCTTTTGTAGTAGGCACTAGTTATTTTTGTTTGTTTGTTTGTTTGTTTTCTAAATGTCCGTTTTTACTCTGAAGCTTCTCCTCCCACATCCCATATGGTTCTTCTGTGATGGTCAATCCCTGTGCTCAAGGGACAATTTATCATTAGTTATGGATTTTTGGATTTGATTTGCTAATTTTTAAAAAGTACTTTTTTGTCTATTTGCATGAGGCCTATTGATCTGTAATATTCTTCTGGTTTTTAATAATGTCTGTCAGATTTTAGTATTAATGTTATATTGGCCTCATAAAATGAGCTGGGCATTTATTCTACCTGCTCTAAATCATTTGTGCAAGATTAGTGCTATTTCCTCCTTGAATATTTTTATATAATTCACCAGTGAAACCATATGGGCCAGCAGTTTCCTTTTCAGAGGGTTTTGTTTTAAAAAAATTAATTTCTGTAATAGATATAGATATACTTCTTCCTATGTTGATTTGGTAAGTTGTATTTTCCAAAAATTTGTCTGTTTTTAAGTTGTCAAATTTGTTTGCATAAACTTTTTCATAGTATTATTTTATTATCCTTTTAATGTCTTTGTGGATAAGCATACCATCCTAAGACTTCTACTAAAGATTCATTACTTTTTAAATTTTTAGACTTAAATAGTGCTATCCTGTAGACTATGATCTTTACTCCTCCTCTTTTCTCCTTTTATGAGCTACCTAAAAAATTTCTGATCTAATGCCATAATTTCAATAACCCTTCATAGCAACAGTATCTAAGCCTGATGGCACATGAGAAATACCTATCTGCTTTTTTTAAAATGCTGCATTCTGCACTTCTCTCCAAACTAACTAATATCTGGGAAAGGCCAGGCATTAGTGTGCCCAGCATCTCCTCTAACGGCTCTAACAGGCAGCTGTGGTTGGGAATCACTGCTTTAAATATTCAAGATCCTGAACTCAAACCTCTGCTAAATATGTGTCTGAGAACCTGAAGTCAATTTTTTTCAACTGCCTAGTAGGTTGTTTGAGAAACCTGAGTTCATTGCCTTCATCGCTGAAACTTGCTCTTCCTTCTGTATTTCTGTTTTTTTCTTTATAAACCAACACAGTTGAGGCAAATTTACATTAAAAATACACCATGTTTAGTGTAGAAACTAACGTATTTTGAAAAATACATACACAGTATGTAACTACCACCCTACTCAAGATATCCCTTCCTATCATCCCAAAGAAGTCCCTCCTGTTCCTTTACTTTCATTTGTCCTATTCCCAGCTGTAGAGACCACTGATCTGGTTTCTGCTAAATGCAGATTAGTTTTGTCAATTCTAGAATTTCATTTTGATGAAGTCATACAGAGTGTCCAATTTTGTTTCTGGATTCTTTCCTCTCAGTATACTGTTTTTTGAGATATAAGATGCATCCATATTATTGCGTATATCAATAGTTTGTTCCTTTTCATTGATACATAGTAATCCACTGTATGAGGATAACCTGTTTAGTTTATCTATTAACTAGTAAAAAAACATCTGAGTTATTTAGAGTTGTGAGCTACTATATCTCAAGCTACTTATCTTGCAGCAATAATGAAGCTTTTATAACTGTGATCTTGGACTTCTGAAAGTCAGACTGCCCTATTTCCAAACAAATTGCAAATCCTGAATTCTTTTTACAATCTCAAATTAGTGAAAACAAACACAAGGACTTGGGAAACAAGTAAAATAAAGATTGGGCCTTGGAAAGAGTCAATGAAATAGGATTGTCAGAACTCTAGACCTTCTCCCTCACTTGCTGCTTTGGCTGCTCTTCTTCCTACCATAATCAACTAGAGTGCACTCAGGAGCAGAGAGCATTTGATCTGTCTTTTCACCAAGTCTGAAGTCATGAGGGAGACATGATGGCTCATCTGGCTAGTAAGTGGCCAGCTGAGTGTCAAACCTGTCAAGAGTACAGATCATTGTTGAGCCCTCCCGTTAACTAGCACCATTCATCAGAAAACCAACAAAATATTCAGTGGTGGATTGATCACATAGAGGCAGCAGTGAGGATTTGTTCTCAAACAGACACTTATTCTGGGTATAAATTTGCATTTCCTACCTTCAGTGCTTCCATCAGTATTACCATCTGTGGAGTTACTGAATGCCATTATGGTGTCTGACACAACACTCAGCAAAGAACTCATTTTACAGTAAAATAGGTGAGGAAAAGGCCAACACTCATGAGAGTCACAGGTATTGTCACATACCCCATCAGCTGGCATGATGAAATGGAGGAATAACCTAATAATGGTTTAGTCACATCCCTACCTGGATGGCAAACCCTGCAAGGATTTACAGCTGAGCTGTAAATAAAGTTTTGATGTATGTTTTGAGACAACAGCAGTACATAAAGGTTCAGGAAACAAGAAGTGTAAAAAAGTGATTTTTATCATTCTCTGTAGTTTTCTTAGTTGGGCAGGATTTTGTCTCCTCCCTAACCTCTCATACCAGCCAGAAATATCTGGCAATGTCTGGAGACATTTTTTATCTTCATGGCTGTGAGGGTGCTACTAGCATCTAGAGATAGAGGGCAAGGATGCTGCTAAAAATCCTACAGTGCACAGGACAGCCCCCTATAACTGATAACAATCCATTCCAAAATGTCAATAGTGTTAAGGCTGATAAACCTGTCCAACACCTAATGACACATTCACAAAATGTGTGGTTACTTACCATCAATGCAACCTTGGGTTCTACTAGTTAAGAGCTCTTAGGTCCAAGGGATGCAGTTAATATCATCTACGATCTATGACCAGTTACAGAGATGAGAACTGTAGCAGCTATCCATGGTTTCTTCCTTTCTTTGTTATGTATGTATTTGTTATGTATGCATTTTCCCTCTTCGTTTAACTAAGTATTTTACATAGGGAGTGTTGATAGTAGTTAAATTAATAACTCAGTCTCTAAGTTATAAAATATTCAGGACTGTGACTAATTAAAAGAGGAAATAACGTACTGTAGATATGAATACTGTGTCTTTTGGGACTTTGATTTTATTTTGGGGACAATAGTTAAGCTCATCTTGGTTTGTACAGGAAGAATTGCATCATTTTAAGTGGAAGCATGATGTTATTCTTTTTGTTGTTTGGAAGTTTAACATGGGCATAAAAACAGGAATAGATAACAAATGGAAGTCAAATGGAGTAGATTGTGAAACTTTCCTACTGGCAACTTAATACAATTCCCACTCCCTTCTGTGCTTTCCTCTTACATAACCAAAGTCACAACCTATCTTTACAGACTTATGTTGGTTGACTTTCCCACCTGTATTCCTTTCACTCTAAACTCTGTCTTGTAACTGTCTCCTGCTTCTTTCATGTTTATACATCTTTGTACATGGCATTCTCTAGGATCCTCCACTCCCATATTTCAAACTTGTTGGCATATCTTTTAAGACTCAGCCTGAATGCCAACACTCCAGTGATTATTCTCTGAATTCTTTAATCATAATTAATTACTTATTCTTCTATGTTCCCATGCATTTTATAAATATCTCTAGCATAGCACTAAATATAGTGTAGTTTTTCTCATTTATATTAATCTCTTTATTTTTAGATTATGAGATCATTCCCAGTGTTTAAGCAGTGTCTTAAGTGTAGTAGAGGTACAATAAATGCATGTTAAGTATAGTGAGAGTCCAATAAATGTTTGGTGAATTTATATTTGAAGAATTTTAAAGTGTTTATTGAAACATCTCTATTTTCTTAATAGGAAAAAGCAACACAGTTGACTAAATAAATAGAGATACATGTATTACATGTATTAATTTAATAATTAAAATGAATAGTCGTTCAAAAAAACAGATTTAAAATGTGTATAAAACAAAACATTAATTTAATAAACAATTAGAGAGCCTTTACATCATGGAGCACCACCATGGAAAGTGCTTAGAATAAAAAATATAAGATATAATCCCTGACTTTGAGCAGTTCACAGTCTAGTTAGGGAACAAATAATTACACAATAGTTCAATTATGTCTTTCTTTTTAAATTGCAATAAGAATAAAGCCTTTTTGTAATTCCTCGGAAAGCTGGGTAAGGTATATTATATCAACAAGACAGTAGATTTTCCAGTCTGGTCTTGACAGATGCACAGGAGATCAACATCAAGAGAATGAGGAGAAGAGAACTGGTTTTGTGAACATTGTATAGAAATACTATTTATATAAATGGAAAGGATCTTGCAAAAACATATGCATTTAGAGATGAGTGAGCATAGTTCTGTGTGGGGAGACAGAGAGTAGCAAAGGCTAATCCTGGAAAGGCAGGTTGAGGCCAGATAATGGAAGAGTCTGCATGTTCTGCTAAGTAATCTGGGCTTTCCCTTGCAAGTAATGAGGAGCTATTGAAGGTTTTTAATTAGAAAAGATTACATTACAAAACGTAGACTACGGGTGGAAAAACTGGATAAAAAGAGATGGACAGTAAAAGTGACCCAGATGAGATCACTAGACGGAGAGGAGGAGAAAATCAGAGCAGCATTTAGGTGGTATAATTGCACACCCCCACCCCCAGATATGCAAAGAGAAGGTAATTTAGGCAAAAGAACCCATGATAATCTTGATTAAATCTTTGCATCCTCCTTTAAATTAAAATTTCATTTTCTGAACCTACTCTCTGGGATTTGAGCATTGTAGGGACATGTGATCAGTGTGTGTTGATGTATATCATTTGCCAGCTATTAATTTTGAAATACTTTATACATGGTCTTTGAAACCATTAATGTGTAGACTGAATTCTTTTGTGCTAGTAAAGATAGCTGTGAGAAAGAAAGAAGTTTAAAATGTAATGTCTTTGGTGAAAAAATGTTACATATTTCTGCAGAGGATATAAATTATTTATTTGAATTTCAGTACATATTTTCTGTTCGGCTTTACCATCTCTGGGTAAAGATTATGAAAAATGGGTAGAATTAGGAGCACAACTTGCAAGAATTCCTTTGGAATCCTCTGGAGTTTAACTTTTCAGTAGACATGGTGTATCTTTCCTAGTAGGAAATGTATTTTGTTAAATATAGGCACTTGATATCCTAGTCTCTGGACTCAGATTGATGTGAGAGTGCAGTGGATGAAACACTGGTATTGAATGTTTTTGTGCATAAGACAGCTAATGGGCAGTACATAAGAGTAGCAAGGAGTCCATTGTACACTCCTATGTGTACTTCTTTGAAAGGAATCATAATTTTTAATAAAGGGTCAGCCCTGAGCACTTCTATTATGCCTATACAATGTGGCATGTATCAACATGCTAGGTTACCTTTAAGCTTCCTGTTAACCTGTAGCCATTCTGGAGATCAATTTCAAGTAAGGCACATAAGTTTTATATATATGTAACTTACTTTTTATATATATATTATATATATATATATATAATATATATATATATATATATATATATAAAATTTGTAAATTTGTAATTTGTATATAGAATTCTTTAGTGTTCCCAACCTCTACTGTGATAGGCTGAAATAAGATGCCTCCCCATGAGGGCCACCTTCTAGTGTTTGTTACTCTGTGTTACTCTGTGTAATCCCCTCCTCTTGTGGGTGGTAGGACCTCAGACTTTCTCATAACCAATAAAATATGGCAACAGTGATGAAATGTCACTTCTGTGATTAATTATATTACAATATATAAGACTCTTGCTAGCAGACTCGTGCTAGGAATTCTCCTTATTAGTCTGGTCAAGTAAGTGGCCTTGTTGGAAAAACCACATAGCAAGGCACTATGGGCAGCTTCTAGGAACCATGCCTAGTCTCTGGAGCTAAGGGCAGCCTCTTACATTACATCACCAGTTCATACCTAGCAAGCATCTTGGGCCCTCAGTCTTGGGAAGGGAATGAATTCTGCCAATAACCTGAATGAACTTTGAAGCAGATCCTTCCCTCACAGAGCCTCCAGATGAGAACACATCCTGGCCAACACCTTGATTGTGAGACCCTAAGTAAAAGACTCAAATGGTTACCAGGCTCCTAACTATGAAAAACTATGAGATAATTGATGTGTGCTGCTTTAAGCCACGAAATTTGTGGTCATTTGTTGTGCAGCAATAGAAAACTAATATCTCTTCTAAACTCAATAACAGAATGCTTTGGGGAATTCCCTGATGGTCCAGTGGTTAGGACTCTGTGCTTCCACTGCAGGGGGCATGGTTCCATCCCTGGTTGGGGAACTAAGATCCCCCATGCCACTCATTGTGGCCAAAACAAACAAAACAAAACAAAAAAACCCCAAAATGCTCTGCAGATAACCAAAGTCTGAGATGCTTGCTTCTTTATTTGGCATAATTGAGTTGAATGAACACTCTAAATAATTATCTGGGTGGAGAAAGGATTGTATGTCAGAGAAAAGGTGGGAACACAAGAGGAAGGCAGAGGAAGAAGGTAAAAAAAAACTCAGAGAAGAGTAATTAAGTGGATAATTTTGGGGCAACTATTCAAATTTCAAAATTTTAGTCTTACTAACTTAGAACTTATTTTTACTATCTTGAATCTCTCTTTATTCCATGCTGACCTCTAAAGCTTACATGCCAAATGTAGGCCTAAGGAATTAGGGGGTTTCTTCTTCCCCCTGCATGAATTATTAGACCTGGCTTGGTTCCTGGGGACATATGGACAACAAGAGCCCCCTTCCCATTCAGAAATTCTGGAAGGGCAAAGAGAACAGGAGACTGTGGTTGAAGGAGGGCTCACCATGCTGACACCTGCCTACTTAAAGCTTATTAATTTTCTGTCAGATACTTTATGACAACTGGGATATTTCACACATGATTTCCCTTTAATACATATGGTTTTCTGTCATAACATGTATGAAAATGTAATATAATAAGAAGTAAATATATATTTGGTCTTGTCTCTGGTTCCTGGCACAGAGCTCCTAAAACCCTTGTAATTTTCTAAATAATAGGGGTGATGATAGGAGCATCTTTTTTAAATAAATATTTTGTCCTAGCCTCTGGTTTCTATACAAGAGTTTCTAAGACCCTTGGACTCTCCATTGTGTTAAGAATATCTCTTTGTATACTAAGGACTGATAGTGGGGGCCCCCAGATTGCTTCAGGGTAAGGCACCTTGCCAGAAAGACCAAGGAGGGTTGAATCTTTCAGTTAATCACCAATGGCCAATGATTTAATTAGTCATGTGTATGCAATAAAGCCTCCATAAAAACCCAAAAGGACTGGGTTTGGAGAGCTTCTAAGTTGGTGAAAACATTCACATGACAGGAGGGTGGTGCACCCAACTCCACAGGGACAGAAGTTCTTGTCTTCAGGATCCTTCTGGACCTTGCCCTATGTACCTCTTCATCTGGGTGCTCATTTGTAGCCTTTATAATAATAATATTAATAATATTATTAGTAATAAACTGATAAACATAAGTAAAGTTTAAGTAACAAGAATCTGTGAGTTGTTACAGCATATTATCAAACCCAAGTAGGGTGTTATGGGAGTCCCTGATTTACAGCCAGTTGGTCAGAAATATGTGACAATCTGGGACTTGGGACTGGCGTCTGAAGTGGGGGACAGTCTTGTGGGACTGAGTCCTTACCCTTTGGGGTTTGTTCTAACTCTGGGTAGTGTAAGAATCGAATTAAATTATAAGACATCCAATTGGTACCTGCAGAGAATTAAAGAATTGCTTGCTGTGGAAAACCCACATATTTGATGTCAGAAGTGTGAGTAAAACTAGTTTATTAACATCTAATTTAGTACTTCCTAAATACATACCTAGATTTTCCTCAGTCTCCCATACATTTCCCTAAGTAACTACTTGTCATCCCTCTAAAGAAATTCTAGTTAAAGCACCAACTTCTTCCATATTCTTTTTAACTAAAAGGCATTTCCTGGTCTTGAGGACAAGTAATTTTTATTGTTGGACAAGGAAGATGAAAAATAGGAGAAACATGGTACATAGGAACTTTCTCCCTACATGTGGGCAGCACTCAAAACACAAATACTCCTTAATTGTTATGATTTTATTTTTACTATGAAAAGGATTGTTAGTAATCTTTTTCTAACACACATTTTTAGGGAAAAAAGGAGATACTGAAAAGTGTTGAGAATAAAGTTTTGTTATGAGCAAATATTCAAAATTTTCCCCAATCTTGATATTGCTGGGCTTTGGCCAACGAGGAAGTGTACAGAAATGAGTCTCTGGAGTGCAGGTACCTGGAAGTGAATTTTCATTTTAAACACTGCATTACTGAGTCATAGTTTGTGATTTGTAGAGGGCTGGAGAGCTGAGGGGTGAACAGGGTGTAAATGTACTGAAGTTTCAGCTGAACATTTAGGTTTCCATTTGATTTTCAGAGATTTCAGGTTCAGAGATAAAGTAATAGGGGTACACGTGGAATTCTGGGGAACACGAACAGTTTGAGATAATAAGCAAATTTGTTTTTAAAGAAAGGAAAAAAAAAAAAAGGCTAAGCTGTCAAGGCAGAAATTTTCCTGCCATGACTCAGCTTCCTTTCTCCCAAACATTAAAGTCATTCCTCAAGGTCAATGGTTAATTCTGGATAATTTTTTTTTAAATGTTATACAGAAAGTTGAGAAATAAAATTTTAATGGAAATATACAAAATATTCTATTTTAGAATAACAGTTAGCAAACAATGCATACATGCATAGTGTACACTCTGGGATTGGTGTTTGCTTATTAAAATGTAGAAGTTTAATTCTACTGCCAATAGACTATTCCTCCCACCTGTGGACACTGATATTTTCCAAATGTCAGGGAGAATTTTCTTTCTGCTTTAGTATAGCAGTTTTCCACTAGTGGAAAATTGATGTACTACCTATCTCTTAGAAGGAACCATCTGTATTTGTCAAACTTTTGAACATTGCAGGGATCTGGGATTTATGCCTTGCTTAGATTTCTCCTGGTGACTTGCTATCAATGATCACACACCAAAGACAAAGCCTCCTAAGTCCTGCAAGTTTGAGGGGAAAGAGGTGAGGACACAGGACACCACTCACCACAGTTAAATTCTCAGTTTGTCAAAGACACATGACCCAATTTGTGGACCACCCAAGTTCCTTTCCCTTGTCCTGCTACCTTTTTAGTGCTTTTGGGAAACTACAGCAAATGATGAGAGGAGGAATTTTAAAAAATAGAAAAAAAAAAGAAATACTAAAATTTTTAGCTGTGGTGCTTCTGAAAAATCTGATTTTAGCTTCTGTGTGTAAAAGGAAACAGATACAAGAGCTTTACATATGTATCAATTAAGTATTATAACAATTCTTAAACTTGCAGTAACTGAAAGTTGACTTAACTCAGGCCTGGATTTGTAATGGTGGTGATAGAGAAGCAGGAGGGGTGGCAAGGCAGAGGAGGTATGGAGGAGGGATGCATTTCATTTTTTGAACTAAATTCCTGATTCGGCACTGATAAAGTTTTCCAGTAGCAAAAAGCAGGTGCTCTGCACTATGGCTCAGGCAGCATGACTTAGGATGCAGGCCTTTAGACTGTTCTTCTTACCAGCATTGCATGAATCACAAATGTCTGTTCATGGAGATGGCCCAGATTCCAAAGGAATTAATGAGCTCTACCCCACAGAATAGTCCCAATGCCCTTGGCTGGTGTGAATAGCAGAACTTTAGGAATGGAAGAAAATGTAGTCTTCAGATGGGTGAACAAGAACATAGAGAAGGCAAGCTCATGGGTCACAGTCATCCAGCTGCTTCTGTTAGGACTGAACCAGAGCCCACTCCTCCTGGTTGTTTCTCCAGAGCTGTTGGTAGATTCCCTCATGTTAAATGTCCAGATGTCAGAATCATATAATATCCTTGACATACTGTGATGAGAATGTCACTTTACCTCTGGTCTTCCTCCCCCAAACCCATAACCCCAGTCTAACTGTGAAAAAAAAATCAGAAAAATACCACTTAGAGGTCATCATACAAAATATCTGACCAGTGCTTCTCAAAACTGTCCAAAACAAGGTCACCAAAACCAAGCAAAATCTGAAAAGCCATCAGAGCCAAGAGAAGCCAAGGAGACATGATAACTGAATGTAGTAATGTGATGTCCTGAATGGGATGCTGGGACAGAAAAGGGGCACTGACAAAAAATAAGGAAATCTGAATAAAGTATAAGTTCATGTTAATAATAATGAATAATAATGTATCAGTATTAGTTGATTAATTGTGACAAATGTACCATAATAATGTAAGATGTGAAAAACATGGGAAATTGGATGTGGAGTATCTAAAACAATTATAAAATAAAACATTTATTAAAAATTATATTTATCTATGACAGGCATATCTACCTTTTTATTAAACAGGAATTTGAGTCATTAGTTGTGAGTACAATTATCATTGCCTATTGGCTTTATAGGAAAATCTAAACCAAACGTTTCTGTGAAATAATGATCATGTTTGCCAAGATTCTGAACATTTTGACTTTTATCTGGTTATGAATGCATGAATT